>NC_091287.1:341069631-341357131 GCF_032444005.1 Ranitomeya imitator
TGTCCAAACTATGGTCAGCATGTATTCGCTCCTGGTTGTGTGATCACAGCCATGTATGTTTTACTCTGAAATGCTGCTGTGTTTGAGCAAAACATACTTTTAATCATCGGGGGCCGAGCCGCTCTATAGTTGTACATGCCAGACCCTGGCAGCTTCTTCCTGCCCACTGACAGTGACTGACAAGCCTATGCCTGCATGCACGAATACGTAGAGGCCTGCCATTCACTATCAACGGCCGGGGAGAAGCCACCTGGAACCCCCAAGAGCACTGATGCATGCTGCCCCCATGGTTTGTGCAGCATGTATCAGCTGACATGTTACCATTAAAAACTGAATCCACAGCGCTTTACAGACATCGGCACTGTCCCCACTGGGGCTCACAATTTAGATTCCCTATCAGTATGTCTTTGGCGTGTGAGATGAGACCTGTGTCAGACTGAAGAACATTGGGCCCACCGGAGGATTTGATTCTGAGGGCCCACCTTTCTTCCCCACTGAAGAGCCCGATAGCAACTGCAAGGTTTGCACGATGAACTCTCCTGAAGGAGAAGCCAGGGCCCACCGGAGAATCTCTTGTGGGCCAGTCCAACCCTGGATGAGACCGGAGGAAACCCGCACACAGGGATTTGAACCTAGGACCCCAGCAGCATGGCTACAGTGCTAACAACTGGTGGAGGGGTGCCTATCGACACTTACCGTACATAAGGTTATTAGCTAAAATAAATTGTTTTTATTTATTTTTTGGTCCCCCATCTACCCCTTTTACCAAACGTGAACCGTTGTGATTTGTTTTAGCGTTCAGCCCTGTGGTGATCTTGTCTTTAGGGACCAGCATTCAATGTAACTTGCAGATGAAGAGATAATTAAACCAAAGTGAAACTGAATTTTTTTTTTTTTTTTTGAGGCTCTGAACACATTCTGAGATTTTATTTCTGCAGCTCAGCAAGATTTACCATACATCTCAATTAGTCTGCACTTCATCTTAATGAGCTGTTTTGAAAAAGTTAATTAAATTCACTTTACTGTTTTTAATTGAACAATTACTTTGCGATATTCTGGTTACTGTGGTGTCCTTTTAAATAAATCGAATGTATCAAAGAATCGGCATCTAATGTGTGAAATTGCCTTTATGTGCGAAGAACAATATTAGCAATATATGCCATATGATTTTTTGTGAACTAAGGGGGTGTTCAGGATTGGAGAAGCACGGCTGCTTTCTTCTGCAAGTGTGCCATTCCTATATCCAGGTTCTCTGTGGTATTCCATAGAACTGAAGGAAGCCGTGTGTGCGTGTGTATCAAGCGACTAGAGGATTGTCCCCAATCCCATTACTGGCAGCTCCTTGGATTAGCATATCGGAGCAACTAAGACCAACTAGGACTTTCCACTGCAGTATCTCCTGCAGATGAAATATAGGGTTACATGGTGTCCATTCACATGAATAGTTGTCCTTCTAATACAAAGACAGCTTGGGTCCACCAAAGCCTATTGCTTGTCTTAATGAGACAACCCCTTGTTAAGTGTAGTTTTTCACTGCTCGTCCGGCTGCTGACCTCATGTGCCAGCAACCCACTGATAAATAGACATGCTGCGGTCTGGAAAGATGTGCCGCATGTCAGTCTCCACAGGGAAGCCGCGGTCGTCGGTGAACGCATAGTGGGCATGGGATTTCTTGAAATTCACTATGCTGTAACATCTAGCCGCTGTGGATGTACGCAGTGTCCAACCCGCAGCGTTTACGGACCGTGGAAACAGACCTAGTCATAAACTTTAAACTCTTAACTTTTATCATCAATGTTTGTGTCCAAAATTCTGTTTTGAGTAATCTTTATATATCTGAAGGCCATACAGAGGGAAACATACGCACCTTGTCCTGCACCTTTTGACCGCGTAGCCAAGAAAGGCATTGTATCACTTCTGATCGTTTACTCCAGATTGGTGAAGAAACCTGAATACAGTTAACCTGATTCTCTTAGGATCAGTTCCCATGATGAGTATTTGGTGCTACAGGTTTTCTTCAGCATCAATGCTCCAACTAGCTAATTTAAGCTATTTGTATGTATAAGTAAGGTGTTTATTATTATTATTATTATTATTAATAATAATAATAATAATAATACTATATAATGCTATTAAAGTTTTCAATAAAACAACTTTGGATATTTGGTGTTTCTTAGCACTGATAAAAGTTTGATAGCCATGTGTAGATTACATGCCATTTTCCAGCGTTTTCACCATAGAAATATATAAGGAGAAAATTTGCAAATTAAAAACACATTTCTTGCAAGAGAGGTTGACCTGTGGTGCATTTTCTTTTTTTAGTCCACAGCATGTTTATTATGGCAGCGGTAATACAAACAGCACATTGGCCATGAGATGAACATAAGTCCCATCCACTTTGCTGGAACTATAATATACTGAAGTTCTAGTACATGAAAATACCCACCAGGAAAAAAAATGCACCAAATACTCCTTATGGGAACTTGGCCTAAAAGGGTGATTCTCATGACGACTCTTCAGGAGCATACCGCTACCCACCTTCCTGCTTTTCTGGAGGCGCTGCGCTGCTGATCATTCCCAGTTGGAGCCTGCCACCCTAGACTGTGCGCATTCCCATGCTGGAAGCAGGGACAGCGTTACCTCTGCACCATCGGGAAAGCATCGGGGCACTGAAGCTGGTCGGATCCCACCATGTTTTATAGCAACGACATTGTAAGCGTGCACTCCTAAACCGGCCACCTCTTATTTACTACTCCTCGCCCTGCTTAGTGCCAGTCACCAGTCCACTAGATAGGTTTATGGGAAGAGTATATTTAATTAGGAATAAATTGTGAAGTTAATTGTTTTTTTCTACCTATTTATGTTAATGGGGGAAAATGCATTTAAAATCTTACTGTGGCAAAGCGAAATCACTAATCCATATAGGAATGTCTTTTTTTATTTTGTATGCCCTTTAGATCCTATAATTTAACTCCCATCCCAAGTACCCATATCTACTATATAAAGCTGAATGTGTGTGTGTGTGTGTATGTGTGTATGTCCGGGATTGGCATCTGCACCGTCGCAGCTACAGCCACAAAATTTTGCACAGTCACACGTCTGGACCCCGAGAGCGTCATAGGCTATATTGTGAGGTGAAATTTTAACCCCGCGCGTTCCAATTCACCAAACAATTTTGCCCCTATCTACATAATGGGGAAAAAGTGAAAGGAAAAGTGTTGGAGGAGTCGCAGCTACAGCCACAAAATTTTGCACAGTCACACGTCTGGACCCTGAGAGCGTCATAGGCTATGTTGTGAGGTGAAATTTTAACCCCGCGCTTTCCAATTCACCAAACAATTTTGCCCCTATCTACATAATGGGGAAAAAAGTGAAAGGAAAAGTGCTGCTAGATGTGAACAAGGGGGACTTAAAGAATGAGAGCGATGGCGCCAAAGAGTATATACCATACAGTTGCTAAGGTGGGGCCTCGACATGGGATACTCACCACACACGGGGATATGAACACACACAAAATGCGCCACACACTACCACGTGCTTGAACACATATTACCCTCAGCACACATTTCACCACAAATACACCAACCTCGCCACATAAAAGTCAAAACACAAAAGTCGCCACTCAAAACTCCCCACGCGCAGAACTCGCCACATGCAAAAACTAGGCTCTTGCAAAACTCGCCACAAGTGCAAAATTCTCCTCATGAAAAACTCGCCACACGCAAAACTTGCACACGCGGAAAAATTGCCACATGCACAAAAGTTGCCTCACACAAAACTTGCACATACTCAAAAGGCACCACACATAATACTCGCAACGCGCAAAACTCGCCATGCGCAAAACTTGCTGCACACAACTTGCTACACTAACCTGTCACATGTAACTCGACACACAAAAAGTTGCTACACGCATGTTGCTACACAAAACTCATCTCACAAAAGTCGCTACATGCATGTCGCCACACGCAACTCAACACACACAACTTGACACATGAAACTCGCCCTAAAACACACACAAGTCTGGTATTATCCTTCAAAAATAAAAATCTGATTAATAAGCAGACAAACTACAACAATTGCACCATATAGGAAATACGGCAGCTGTCAGTCACATGACCTGTCTATTATGTGTATGTGTGAGCTAATATATACTGCCAGGGGGAGGGCTTCCTGTTGGCTGGGGATTTATCAGGCTGCCAATTTAGCTTACAAATACTGAGGTAAAAATACTGAGCAAATAACGTGTGAATGAGGTCTAATACAGGAGGAGATGACACACAGGTATATACTATATACAGGGGAGATGACACACAGATATATACTATATACAGGAGAGATGACACACAGGTATATACTATATAGAGGAGGAGATGACATAGGTACATATATATATACAGGAGGAGATGACATACAGGTATATACTATATACAGGAGTAGATGACATACAGGTATATGCTATATATAGAAGATGACATGCAGGTATATACTATATGCAGGAGGAGATGACACTCAGATATATACTGTATACAAGGGAGATGACACACAGGTATATACTATATACAGGAGGAGATGACATACAGGTATATGCTATATATAGAAGATGACATGCAGGTATATACTATATGCAGGAGGAGATGACACTCAGATATATACTATATACAGGGGAGATGACACACAGGTATATACTATATACAGGAGGAGATGACATACAGGTATATACTATATATAGAAGGAGATGACATTCAGGTATATGCTAGATATAGGGGAGATGACACACAGCAGGTATATACTATATACAGGGGAGATGACATACAGGTATATACTATATACAGGAGATGACATACAGATGTATACTATATATAAGGGAGATGACAAACATGTATATACTGAGGTGATGAGGTGAAAATGAAAAGGTGTGAGTGCAAAATGAGAGAAGTGAGGAAAAATAGTGGAGTGATCAGAAAATGACAGATGTGAGGTTGAAATGACAAGTGTTAGGGGGGAATGAGAGGAGTGAGGGAGAAAATGAGAGATGTGAGGGGGAAAATGAGAGGCGTGATGGGAAAATAAGAGAAGTGAGGTGCTATAACTAACCACAGATATTTACTATGCCCAGGCAACGCCGGGCTCTTCAGCTAGTAGGGTATATATAGTCTGTCTGCCCTGAATTTGTGATGTTACAAGATGCGAAAATAATGTGCTAAACAATTGGATTCAGCTTGTCAGGATAGTGCCTGTGCTTAGTAATGGGAGCACACAAGGCTCATTGTGCTCCGGAATGGTAACGTTAGTGCAAACTTCCTGTCAAAAGACAACTGTGTATTAGATGATTGTCCATATGAAATATACAGATGTGTCCTTCCCTACCTCAAATTATCTGGAGATGAGTGTAGCCAGATGAAGAAAGTTTTCCTTGAACAGAGAAAACCTTACTCTCGTTACTATGCCTGACAGTTGTACTCTTTGTTTGTTTTTTTTACCAAAGCTTGAGTTGTACTTTTGCACGAGTCTGCTTGTACTATATTTTTTACTTTAGATGTATTTTTTTTTTTTTTTTTTGTAATATTTATTCCTTATGTTTTCTTGCTAAAACCATTTGTGGTTAATGCTTTGAGCAATGATGGGACAGAGATCAGACACGGACATCTTACCTGCCAGTAGTTGTCCAGTACATTGGGTGTAAGTGGTTGTAACCTTTTTGTTCTTTGTTTGGGTATGGGCATACAGGGTCTTTTAGCCGGCGCGCACCGTTGGGCTTTTGAGTGAGTTGTTTTTGGAAAACGACAGTGGTCTGTATCCTGAAGCAACTTTGTCTGAATTTTTTCGCAAGTGTCTTTAAAGGGACACTGTCACCTGAATTTGGAGGGAACAATCTTCAGCCATGGAGGCGGGGTTTTTGATTCACCCTTTCCTTACCCGCTGGCTGCATGCTGGCTGCAATATTGGATTGAAGTTCATTCTCTGTCCTCCATAGTACATGCCAGCGCAAGGCAAGATTACCTTGTGCAGGCGTGTACTATGGAGGACAGAGAATGAACTTCAATCCAATATTGCAGCCAGCGGGTAAGGAAAGGGTGAATCAAAAACCCCAAAACCCCGCCTCCATGGCTGAAGATTGTTCCCTCCAAATTCAGGTGACAGTGTCCCTTTAATCTAGAATATCCAGCATATATAATGGACAAATAATAATTATATATACAGTATATAATTTTACTTTTGTTTTTAATTTTAACCGCTTTAGGGTTTCCGACCTATACAGAGGTTGACTTGACATAAGGACACTGCACAGCATTATGTTCATATGTTATGGGATGCTTTTTCCGGTGGATTCCAGGTGGGGGGTTGGTTATGTGCTGTGGTTATTCATGCAGTCTGTCTTGTATAATTTCTATACCAGTATAAATGCAGGTATGGGTTTATCTGCCGTGTTTCTATACTATTGCCTACAGCACTTCCTATTCTCTCTGCCAATGTGTTTTGCAAAGACGTGTGAGGAGCCTCATTGTGATCGTTTCCATATTTAGGCCATTATATCATTTCTTTGGTTCTTTGTACGCTTTTTTTTCCGCTCATACTCATCAGGACAAATCCAACACACAGCTTGTGAACGGCTGTTGTGTGCATCTACTAAAATATTTACAGGGGCGTTTTTTCTGCATTTCGTTTAGTTAAAGCTTGGGTCAGTAATGGAGCTTGGCTGCCGATCTTTCTGCAATGTGTGATTAATCAATATGTCTGGGATAGAGCCCACATGCTGCATGTCCTTCTGGATATTAACCCTTCGTATTTTCACGGAGCAGGGAGATGTAGTATGCTTTTGTACCATGGAAATGTTTGCGTGAAATCTACCTGCAGATACAGATCATGCCCCAATAACCACTACCTCCATTCGCAGCAGGAAGAGACGAGCCCCCTAATAAAGGTGCCAGCTGAGGCTTTCTTCACATATCCGTTGGTAATAGATTAAGTAGTTAAAACCACTGAATCCGCTACAAAGTGAGCAAGAATGTGTAGTGGTTAGAAAAGACGACACAAGAGATGACCATCCTTGATCCTATGATCAATTCCTCGTAGACTTCAGGGATAAAATAAATATAACTGATCCAGTAGCTGTCCGTTTTTTGGCCAAACAGTAAGTTGTCTTGTGTCTTTTGACCCAGCTACAAAACTGATTGCAGTCAATCAACATTAGAAACTATTTCACAAGTTCGTCTTTTCGATTTAGAAGATGCAAAACTGCGATCAACGTGTTGTAATGGACTTGGTGTTTTTTTTTTCTTTCAGTACGGAGCAGAGTTTAGAAGATTCTCCTTAAATCGATATAAGCCCGGGACGTTTGAGGAATTCTACAACCTTCTCCTTCAGATCCACAACATCTCCAATGTAGATGTTATGCTTGGCTATGCCGACGTCCACGGTGATCTTCTTCCAATTAACAATGATGATAATTTCTGTAAAGCTGTTTCAAGTGCCAACCCGCTGCTCAGGGTATTCATACAAAAGCAAGGTAAGGTGGTCATCCCTATTATTCTTGTTGTGGAAGACAAATATTCCGATTTCTAGGATTTGCTTCCCTTTATAGTCATTAAAGCTTCATCTTGAGGTACTGTTAAGTGCAAGTGTTTAGTGTGCTACTTGTAGATCTGTGTTCAGTGGTGAGGTTTTAAAATACTTAAGATTACTCAGATACAAGCCAAGAGTTTATTTTTTCTAGCATATACATTAACAGTGAAATGTTAAACTCCCTGCAATCTTACCCGTAAGGTGTATGATCCTAGAAAGTAGTCTTGGTAGCGCAGGGTCTACATCCCAAACCTATGTGAAACATACAGTTCAATATGTTCTCTTAACACCATGGTTTTCATATTTATATATGGCAAAGTATACACTTTTATTTTGATTGAAGAATTTCCTGGTATTAATATCTTTAGATTTGATCATCCTCCACTAGCTACTGTAGAATTAGCCAAACATCTTATCAAAAGAAAATACAGAGATCTCTGAAATTGTGATTTATTACTAAAGGGAATCTGTCATTCAGATCAACCCTCCCAAACTGGCTATAAGGACATGTAGGTCATAGCAAGCTGAATAAAATGATACCGTGATATTTGCGATGTGATGTCTTATTGAAGAGAAATCCAAATTTTTCTTAAATAAATAGTTAAGCTCTATGGGCCGGACATAGCTCGCCAAGAGCCAATTTAAATAAAAGGGCAAGTCACCAGTGTGACATCTTGCTGCAGGACGGCGTATGATTGCTACTAACGGAATTTTGTCTCATTTCAAATACATTTGTCGGTGTTTTCTCATAGTATTCCATCTCAAAGGCAGCCATTGTGGGGGGAGGGTAGTACAGCTGAGCGAACAGCATTGTGACAAGGGATGCAGATGTGCTCGTAATGAGACAAAGTTGGGCTCTGCTGTACTGTTATCATACACTGCTCTGCAGTGAGATTAAGAGAGCAGACTGTCAGTCATTATGTCTCACACTGGTAACGCCCCCTTTCATTTTAAAATAATCTCTGGAGGCAGATTCTTTGGGAGATCTGTGTCCGGCCCATAGATCTTAACAGCTCATTTACATAGAAGAAAAACGTGGATTGGTGGAGATCTCTGGAATGGTATGGACGGCTTAGGAGGATTGATGCTACTGACAGATTCCCTTTTAACATTGTTTTTTTTTTCCTCCCAACTTCAGCCCTTCTTACTTTTCATTGATAGGCCATGCAGCCCACAAAAAGGGCTCTGTGGGATGGAAAAAAATGTCACCCCCTGTTTAAGAGCTGATTTACAAAACTATATGAGGTTGATTCTGAAGGGCTTCTTCAAACCTCGGTATTTTATCACATGCAAAAAATCCTCTGGGTTTTTTTTTCTTTTTGTGTCATGAGTTTTTGATCATCAGTTTGGTCAGTGTGTTTTAGTTTTTGCCATCAGTTGGTCAGAATTTCATCAGGTTTTATCGGAAAAATAAAATAAAACAGACTGCAGGTTTCTCAAGCTTCTATCAAACAGTCATTGAAAGAATGTGCAGCACACAAATGACATCCAAGTGCTGTCCAATATTGGATATATATTTTTTTTTTTTTTTACGGATCCATAGACTTTATTTTGGCATGCTTAGTCTGACACTGATCAATATCAGATAAGTCTCTATTCTTTAGTGTGGATCGCTCAGCCTAAGGCAAAAAAAAATATTTGATGGCAGATTCCTTTTTTTTTATGTGGCCCTAAAAGTCAGACATCCGTTTTTCACGTCCAATTTTTTTCAACTTTGTCGGGTGATTGCTGCCAAGCTTACAGAGGACGGTGACTGGTAAAGTGTTCAGCAGATCGTTGGCCAATGGGAAAAATGACAGCGATCAGCTGCTTTTCACGTTTATTTGTTTTTTTAAAATTGCTTTCTATGTATCTCACCCATTGTGTGGGTAATATTTGCCTGTTTGTTATTACGGTAGCTTATTTTTAGAGGGTCTTGTATGCAGAAATCCAGATTATTCCAAAAGGTGCATTATTTTTTCCCTATAATTGCACTATAGGACGTAAAAAGCTACTTGTGTGTAGAAATGAAGATACAATTTTATATTCTGCAGCATCCTATACTTAAGTGATTAACATCCAGATAACTAGAGGCCATTGCAGGCTTGGCTGACTCACTCACAACTTTCTGTATAATTGGACGGGTAAGCCATTAGGTTTCTTTTTTTTTTAAGGAAGCTGAGCAAAAGTCGTTTGAGGATAAGTAATATTGACCTCTGTGATGTATTGAAACCCAGCAGCCAACTTTGTAAAGCTCTGGTTCATTGTACTGTGCTCAAGGGTTCACAGACAGACTTTAATAAGTAGTTTCCAAGACTGTTGTGGTCTTATCACATCTTGTGTGGCAGTTGCGCCCATCCCCCAATGTTTCTCTGAGAAGCCCTTTCAGAGTGACCTTTACTGGCCCCTTTACAAGGAACACCAGTAATAAAGTTGACCTATAATGTGCTGTAAAAGCCATGACATGGCATTTAGGTTTACTAGGAATCCTGGAAAATTGGAAGTCTACAGAAGAGAACACCTAGAAAGAAGTATGACCTCAAAAGTGATGCTTTTATTAGGGCTTCATGTAGTAAGGGTGTATTAATGTGTTAATGGCCATAGCCTTCAGTGCCATGGGATGGATCGTAATTTATAGGGGTAGTGAAATTTGTCATTAACTGAGGATTATTCTGAAATGCCATTATTGCATTACCATAGAATAAATTAAGCAATGTATTAACATAACACTACACTAACCTAAGATGTGTAATATCTTTTGTTGTAATTAGGTAAGGATTTTTTTTGCCATTACCCCTTAGGCCTGAATTCATACTCATTGTAGAGTGACATGCCAGTGTAAGGAGACTTGTAGGCCACGCAATGCTCCTCTGGGAAATTAAATATGGCATAAAATTGCGGAAAATTGTCTTGAACTAATAAAAGTAGTGATTCTAAAAGTCAAAAGTCATCATCGACCCTTTAATCAGCCTTCCCATATTTACGTAGCATAAGTGAAACCAGAATCTCTTTGCAGACACTTGTTCTGGAGTCTTGCCCCTCCTCAGTGCAAAGCATGGGATCTAATTTGGCTAGGTGAGAGACCAAGAGGCAATGTCTCTCCTTGCACATTTGTAGCTATTCAAATGTTTTCCCATGTGTAAAAAGAACCTGTCACCAGATCAAAAGTGGCAAGGTTTTGGTTGTCTAGTATTCGCACTGCGTGCCTCAATGTATATAGTTGTTTTGGGGTTTAGTTTTTTTATTTTTAGCATCCGCCATATGGTTTATGGGCCTTTTTTATTGCTGCAGTTTTGATAAATTCTGTTTTGTTTTTTTTCTATTGCATGTCTACCAGATCTCTGAGTACTGAGCTGTGCATAAACCCACCCACAACATTGATTGACGGCTTTCTGAGTATACTGTGTATAGGCAGAAAGTTGCAAATCAGTGGTGGGGCGGAGTTACACCGAGCTCATGAACAACTACATTGTAGCAGGTTCCGTAGATAAAATCACTGTCATCAGTAGGAGATTATCAAAACTATAGTAAGCCGCCCAGTAAATGACACACCGATGGAATCCGGATCTCTGCCCCTACATCATGCTTTCAGATTAGGTGGCAACAACCTGGTGACAGATGACAAAAATAATTTAAATCTAATCCCAGACATTTATGGCATACTGCCAGTATATGCTGAAACCCCTGAGGTGTTTATTACAGTGAGGATCGACGCGCTCGGTAACCTCCTTACTGAAATACTGCGAGAGGGGGCACAAGACCGCTGCCCCATTCCGCCCAACAGTGTATTATAGCTTAGAAATCCCTTCTCACCTACGCGCCACTCCTCTTCTATCTGACACGAAAAATACCTGTCAGTAATCGCACACCAACACGTCTGTGGCCTCAGGTTTAGGGGCCCTAAGAATGGTATTTCAGGCCTCCTGTGGCCCCCTGGGGATAGGCTTGTACACCCTCGATCCAAATAGTAGTAATTCTTTTCCTTGACTTTAGTATACTCGTTTTCTAGTAAAGAATCTTGATTCACTGAGTAGACTGACGTTTCCTTAAATTGTTGCCTCTGCGTATGTTCAGAGCGGTACTCTTCTTAAATGTTATTTAGCATTATTTTTTAACCCATTCTAAATGTCATCAATCACTTGTCTCCTAAAACGAGACTTGCCCTAGTTCTGTCTCCTCCATGTAAAGTGGAATATGTTTCTGGAAAATAGTTGGCTGAGAGAGGCCGACTGCTTTCCTGCTAAATGAAGCCGCTTTCAGATGCCGCTGTGGCAGGCGGTACCGGAGAATCGAACGTGACCTATGAATCCTGTCCTGAAGGAACATCTGGAGTAAGTCAGGCACCCGTGTGACAGTATTGTTCCGCACTATGTGAGGTACCATCTATGTGTGTTACATCACCTCATGCCATAGTCGCCCATGACTTGTAAGAATCTTACAGCACACGTCGTATTGTGTCATACTGAAAAGAGGTACTGTGCAAAGGGGTAGGGGACCGAAAGTCCCACTATGGCAAATTAAAGGGCTCTTATTTGCTGTGGTGGGAAAAATGTTGCCTAGGACTTGTTTTTGTACATGCAAATCATGCCCTTCTTATAGGGTTCCTCTGGTGTTTCGCATTTCCTCATAAGCAGGGGAGCAGCACTAATGATGTTATGGCAACAGGTAAATGCAAGAAGGCAGTTCTCCTCCATGCACCAGTCTTAGGATGGGTAAGCAACAGGCGGACATCGGTTCTTGGGGCTCCGGACCAATCCCCTAAAGAGGTTCGTCCATTACTTACATTTATGACCTATCCTGCCAGCACCCATATGTGAACAATGTACAGAGAAGAACTGATCAGCTCTCTAGTACTGCTTCTGATCAGCTATTATTTATTAACTGACCTGCAGTACCCAGCAGCAACCACTACAATGTTAATCTTTAAGATCTGACTAGTATCACTTCTTGTGGTAATCACTTTGGAACGCTTCAATATATCTCAGTGATTTCGAGACAATTTTTTCCGTGACACATTATACTTTATGATAATGGTAAATTTATGTTGATATTTTCTGCATTTATAAAAATATCAGAAATGTTATATACACGATGTACAGCTAGGACATATATTATCTCCATAACTCTTTATCGAATTAGGTTTCTAGAATTTACTTAGAAGCTTTGGTTCAGCATGACTATATTGCAAGCAAGTCTTTGTCCTGGAGGTTACCTGGCTCAAGGTGTGAATTCTGTCACGAACAGCCTTTTGAGGCTTGACCACCTGCTGAGTCAGGTGCCAGCTTTTTCCTAGAAGCTTTGAGAACGCTGGACTGCCTGCTGTGCCAGGTTTCCTATCCCTGCTGCACAAAGGAAGGGGGTTTTATAATCCTATGCCAAATAGGATACAAATGCTTGATATGGTATTATCTCCTCAATATTCTTAACACTAAGGTCACAGCAGAAAACCGCCACACAATGCAGGAGATGCGATTGAACACCGACCGGGGACTCCTATATACAGGCACAGCCATATTTGAGGTGTGTAAGTGCCGTTACACACCAGCAAATGCAAGTAGCAGCCACCAGTGGCTGCAGAAAAAAAAGTGATAAAAAAACAAACAAAGCTATAGTTAAAACAGTTAATTTTGTATTAAAAATCATCTATACAGAAATTCCCTTTAAAACCCTTTATACACATCATTAAACCCAAATCAGATTTGTAATTAGCGTATTATTAAAAGGTAATGTCACCTGTTTTTGCCATGTAATCTTGAGAGCAGCATACTATAGGAGCAAAAACCCTGATTCCAGTGATGTCTCACTTACTGGGCTGTGTATTGCGGTTTCAATACGCTCAGTCTTTTCTCAGCAGATTATCATTTAAGGACAACTTGTTACGTGCTGGGTTGTTCAACCGATCCACAGCACTGATTGTCAGCTGTCTCACTATACAATATACTCTGAAAGCTGTGGAGTGGGCAGGGTTATACACAGGTCAACAATGGAGCTCTGCTGCATATGCAACAAAGGAAACAGACCATCATAACCGCTGCACCCAATAAACTTAAGTGATACTTTGCTGGAGTCAGGGTTTCTGTCCCTACCTCATGGTGCTGTCAGATTGCATAGCAAAAGCTTGTCTACACTTCTCCCTATCATGCTATTTCCTATGTGTTTTTCCACTTTACATGCTGTGACGTTTCGTTTGAGAGGAGTCATAGGCGGTTGGGGATGCACTCACTTATTTGCAATGTCCATGATGCCTCCGTAAATGGGACGTCAGGACGATATCCTGGTTCAGTTAAGGTGATCCAGAAGTGATTACATCTTCAAATCGCTGCCGCCGCCGTCAGTCACTGCGGAGGGAGTGACACCAGTGCTGCCTTCTGATGACTTCGTTTGAGGGCAGTGATAAAGGCTGTGAGGTGTTGCTGCTGTCACTCACCCTGCTTCCATCAACGCCTTCAAATGAATAGTCTATAAAGGCACAGATGATTGGCCTCGGGGAGACCAAAACATCCAACACCGCGGAGACACCATCACGTGTTTCTCAACGCAGTGATTCCAGAACACTGCCCCCATCCCTTATGGGAAATATGCAGATGCATGTAAAGAAGCTACGGAGACACCATCACGTGTTTCTCGACGCAAGCAGTGAATAGCCAGGCCTTTCCCCGGGAAGGAACAACCACGGGAAGGGCAGCATCCTATGAAGGAAAGCCACCTATGCCAAGCATGGTATCCATCCACAGACAGCTGTTTCGGGGTTTTTGCCCCTCATCAGTGTGGAGTAGGAATCTGGCTATTAGGAGCAGTGCCTAGTAAAAAGGCTATAAAGGCACAGATGATTGGACTCGGGGAGACCAAAACATCCAACACCGCGGAGACACCATCACGTGTTTCTCAACGCAGTGATTCCAGAACACTGCCCCCATCCCTTATGGGAAATATGCAGATGCATGTAAAGAAGCTGCGGAGACACCATCACGAGTTTCTCGACGCAAGCAGTGAATAGCCAGGCCTTTCCCTGGGAAGGAACAACCACGGGAAGGGCAGCATCCTATGAAGGAAATGAATAGTCATCAGGAGGCGGCACTGATGTCACTCGCATGGCTTCTATCATCGCCAACTGATGACTATCCGTTTCAGGGAAAGAGACTGCAGTATTAGAAGCAGCAACTAAGGGTTAATTTATTGAGCACCTATACTAAACCAATTTCAGTTAGCCATTAAAAGGTATCAACCACTGAGGACTCTCAATTCTAAATATTTTTCTATCCACTGGCTAACACGGTACCAAGATATATTTCTTTCCTATACTAAACCAAGACGTCAGAGGACAGCGGTGACAGTAGCTGTGATAAAGTGACCACACCAATGATGCCCAGTATCAGGAGGGATGATAGACACTGCAGAGAAGTGAGTGCAGCCCCAGCTTCCTGTGAATTCTCGTCTGAGACTTAAAACTTCATATGAAGTATAAAAAAAACACATAGAAAAATCACAGATTAGGGAGAAGTGTAGGCAATTTCATAAAAGAATGCCAATTACAAAAGCGGTTAAGACATAAAGACCTGTATTTATCAAGGTATTGGATAATCCCTTTAAGGATCTGATCACAACTCATAATTTCAGAAACCTTTTATTTTTTATTTACTGTATCCTACTTTGGAGAAAATTCAGCATATGGCTGTTTCCTATTATGTAATTATGATTTTTATATATCGTACACTGTGAACACCTTCCAGAGTCTCAATCCGTTCTAGCATTCCAGGGTGGAGAGATATGTAGAATGGTTAGTAGGAGCCAGGTAACAAAGCCATGGTTGGTCTCGATGTGTAGTAGATGTCTGGCCAAATCTGATATCTCCTCCCTAGGGCTGTCCATTTAAGGAGTTATGACCCATCTTAGGCTTTGATGGTTTTTATCTGCTAGATACAAGTGGAGGGGATTTAGGTCCAGGTGTGCGGCAGGAAGGGAGTGACCCATAGCGGTTAAATGCTTGTGTAAAGCGTGGCCTACGACTTTTTTTTTTCTTTTCTGGGAGGTCACTACATATCGTGTGGGGAAAAGTTAAGGAACAGAGGGGACCACAAGCCTCCCATGTGGCGTCAGTGCTCGCCCACAAGCCAGGCCCTTCATCTGACTGGTATTTGACTCTTATATTCTGCATACTTTGTCCTCCCACTATTTGTATTTGCATATCTGACCATTGTTTAAGTATAACCATTGTGTATATAGTGTATTGTCTAGTGTGCCCTTAAGGCGATTAAATATACAGTACAGACCAAAGTTTGGACACACCTTCTCATTGAAAGATTTTTCTGTATTTTCATGACTATGAAAATTGTACATTCACACTGAAGGCATCAAAACTATTAATTAACACATGTGGAATTATATACTTGACAAAAAAGTGTGAAACAACTGAAATTGTCTTACTAAATGGTGGCCCGATTCTAACGCATCGGGTGTTCTAGAATATGCATGTCCACGTAGTATATTGTACAGCCACATAGTATATTGCCCAGCCACATAGTATATTGCTCAGTGACGTAGTATACAGCACAGAGCCACGTAGTATACAGCAGACACGTAGCATATTGCCCAGACACGTAGCATATTGCCCATACACGTAGTATATTGCCCAGCCACGTAGTATATTGCCCAGACATGTAGTATGCACCATATCCCTGTTTAAAAAAGAAAAAAAAAAAAAGAATTAAAATAAAAAATAGTTACATACTCACCTTCCGGATCGAAGAGGCTGGTTACCGATGCTCATCGCACGCTCCGGTCTGAAGAGTGCATTGCGGTCTCGCGAGATGCTGATGTAGCGGTCTCGCGAGACCGCACGTCATCATCTCGCGAGACCGCAATACATGGGGCGGTCACAAAGGCGTCGCGAGTAGCATCAGTAACCAGTCGCTTCGATCCAGGGGCCAACCGAGGGTGAGTATGTAACTAGTTTTTATTTTTTTTATTATTTTTAACATTAGATATTTTTACTATTCATGCTGCATAGGCGGCATGAATAGTAAAAAGTTGGTCACACAGGGTTAATAGCAGCGTTAACCGATTGTGTTACACTGCGGTAAACGCTGCCATTAACCCTGTGTGAGCGCTGACCGGAGGGGAGGAAGGAGCGGCCATTTTCTTCCGGTCTGGCCCATCGCTGATTGGTCGTGGCTGTTTTGCCGTGACCAATCAGCGACTTGGATTTCCATGACAGACAGAGGCCGCGACCAATGAATATCCGTGACAGACAGGAGGACAGACAGATAGACAGACGGAAGTAACCCTTAGACAATTATATAGTAGATATTCTAGGTTATTCAAAGTAGCCACCTTTTGCTTTGATGACTGCTTTGCACACTCTTGGTATTCTCTTGATTGAGCTTCAAGAGGTAGTCAGCGGGAATGGTTTTCACTTCACAGGTGTGCCCTGTCAGGTTTAAGAAGTGGGATTTCTTGCCTTATAAATGGGGTTGGGACCATCAGTTGTGTTGTGCAGAAGTCTGGTGGATACACAGCTGATAGTCCTACTGAATAGACTGTTAGAATTAGTAATATGGCAAGAAAAAAGCAGCGAAGTAAAGAAAAACGAGTGGTCTTCATTACTTTAAGAAATGAAGGTCAGTCAGTCTGAAAAATTGGGAAAACTTTGAATGTGTCCCCAAGTGCAGTTGCAAAAACCATCAAGTACTACAAAGAAACTGGCTAACATGAGGACCGCCCCAGGAAAGGAAGACCAAGAGTCACCTCTGCTTCTGAGGATAAGTTTATCCGAATCGCTAGCCTCAGAAATCGCAAGTTAACAGCAGCTCAGATTAGAGACCAGGTCAATGCCACACAGAGTTCTAGCAGCAGATACATCTCTACAACAATTGTTAAGAGGAGACTTTGTGCAGCAGGCCTTCGTGGTAAAATAGCTGCTAGGAAACCACTGCTAAGGACAGGCAACAAGCAGAAGAGACTTGTTTGGGCTAAAGAACACAAGGAATGGACATTAGACCAGTGGAAATCTGTGCTTTGGTCTGACGAGTCCAAATTTGAGATCTTTGGTTCCAACCACCGTGTCTTTGTGCAACGCAGAAAAGGTGAACAGATGGACTCTACATGCCTGATTCCCACCGTGAAGCATGGAGGAGGAGGTGTGGGGGTGCTTTGCTGGTGACACTGTTGGGGATTTATTCAAAATTAAAGGCATACTGAACCAGCATGACTACCACAGCATCTTGCAGCGGCATGCTATTCCATCCAGTTTGCGTTTAGTTGGACCATCATTTATTTTTCAACAGGACAATGACCCTAAACACACCTCCAGGCTGTGAAAGGGCTATTTGACCAAGAAGGAGAGTGATGGGGTGCTACACCAGATGACCTGGCCTCCACAGTCACCAGACCTGAACCCAATCGAGATGGTTTGGGGTGAGCTGGACCGCAGAGTGAAGGCAAAAGGGCCAACAAGTGCTAAGCATCTCTGGGAACTCCATCTAGATTGTTGGAAGACCATTCCCGCTGACTACCTATGGAAGCTCATCAAGAGAATGCCAAGAATGTGCAAAGCAGTCATCAAAGCAAAAGGTGACTACTTGGAAGAACCTAGAATATAAGACATATTTCCAGTTGTTTCACACTTTTTTTGTCAAGTATATAATTCCACATGTGTAATTCATAGTTTTCATGTCTTCAGTGTGAATGTACAATTTCCATAGTCATGAAAATACAGAAAAATCTTTAAATGAGAAGGTGTGCAAACTTTTGGTCTGTACTGTATAATTTAACCTTGGGTTTCTGTTTAATCTCGATCCATGAATCCACCCGTCTGTATTCTGTTTGTTTCCATTTCTGGCCCGGTCCATTAATGGGGTTATATCTAATGAGGAACTGGTGGCAGTCCTACTGTGCTGACCAGGTGTTGTTTCACTGGTGCTAGTGAAAGGGGTCCGTGTGGACGGGGTGTCTGTGTAAAATTGTGCCAAGCTGTCCTTGCGTGTCCCCAGAGGGTGCGGAGCATCACGTTGGTGCAAGTGAGCGCACCATGGGATCCTTTGGACGTAATAGTGACGTCAGGTGGGGTGGCGAGGTGGGTGTCTGCGTGATCTCCCTGGGAGGAGTTTTGCACATTTAAAAAATAAATAAAAAAATTATAATTTTTTTCTTTCCGGGCATGCGTGTTGAATCTGGGTGTATGTCACAGTTTCATATCCTGTGTGCGCATGTTCTGGAGCCGTTGAGCATCAACACTGCTAGCGTGAAAATAGGTGTACTCACAAACTGTCATGTGGCCACTGACGCCGAGCGGCTCCGGAGCATACGCACATAGGACATGACACTGGGGCATAAACCCAGACTCAACGTCCATGCCCGGAAAACTGAGCATCGTTGCCCAAATGCGGGATCTGCTGGGAGACTACGTGGACGTAGGGAGTAGTGACGGAAGGAATTGTAATGCAATGGGCGTGGAAAATTTCAAAATCCATTGTATCAACCGGGACTGACGTGAGAGCTGCCCACCCCTATGCCTGACACAGAAGCTGTGTGGGGCAGTCATTAAGGTATAAAAAGTGCTTTTCGGGATAAATACTAGGACGTTTTGCTTGAGACAAACATGTTAGTGATGCAATGTGCACCACTAACATGACAATGGGGGAAGTTTAATAGCAATTAAGGACGTGACCGGTTCCCTTTAATGATAGGTGTTTTATAAAGGGCTTTATAGGTATCAGACTACCACTTTAATTGACCCCTTATTAAATTGACCCCAGGCTGCAGGACTCCTGAGGTATTATTTCTATCTGAGACTGTTTGGTTCTAAGGACTGATATGTGGATCTCTGTATAGCGATGCTTATGGGGGACGGGTGATTGAGGTGCCCTGGGCACATGGACCCTGGCTATTCTGTGTGGAGCTTGTGTTGGCAGTGAATAAATGCTTTTGTGTCACTGGGGTTGTCTAGTGGAAAGATATCTAATTTTGAGCTTTAGCTGGAACAAATTCTTGAAACCTTCGTGCTCTTCTTAGCGACTGTTGGTTGCAGTTTTCGGTTTGTGTAACAACTTGTAAGGTTATCCTTCCTTTTATTCAGACATGACTGCAGAAAGCAGGTGGCCAGTAATTGTATTATGCATTGTACAGAAGACGGCATCTTCTAAGTGTCTTTCCTTAGTAAATATTAACATTTTGTGGGAATCTGCTGGCCTGCGTTTCTCTGAAAACACACATGCTGTACTGGAAATAGCAGACGCCGACGTCAGCCCGCTACATATGGTCTTTTCATGAGCGCACGCTAGTTCCTGCTGGCTGGGTGTTTCTAAGTATCAGGGTTCTTCCACTGGCACTGGAAATATTGTTTCTTTTCATGTGGACTTTTGTAGAAAAAAAATTGTATGTGCTAATTTATAGTCTACACCGCATAGCGCTATACAATTATATTTGTGCGGGGGATGGTTGAGATCTTATATAATCTGATACGTTGCTGCTTTATAATACACTAGCTGAAGAGCCCGGCGTTGCCTGGGCATAGTAAATATCTGTGGTTAGTTATAGCACCTCACTTCTCTCATTTTCCCCCTCACATCTCTCATGTTCCCCCTCACTCCTCTCATTCCCCCCTAACACTTGTCATTTCGACCTCTCACATCTGTCATTTTCCGATCACTCCACTATTTTCCCTCACTCCTCTAATTTTGCACTCGCACCTTTTCATTTTCACCTCACACCTCTCATTTTCACCTCACATGTCTCATTTTCCCCTCAGTATATACATGTTTGTCATCTCCCTTATATATAGTATACACCTGTATGTCATCTCTCCTGTATATAGTATATACCTGTCATCTCCTCCTGTATATAGTATATACCTGTCATCTCCTCCTGTATATAGTATATACCTGTCATCTCCTCCTGTATATAGTATATACCTGTGTCATCTCCTCCTGTATATAGTATATACCTGTGTCATCTCCTCCTGTATATAGTATATACCTGTGTCATCTCCTCCTGTATATAGTATATACCTGTGTCATCTCCTCCTGTATATAGTATATACCTGTGTCATCTCCTCCTGTATATAGTATATACCTGTGTCATCTCCTCCTGTATATAGTATATACCTGTGTCATCTCCTCCTGTATATAGTATATACCTGTGTCATCTCCTCCTGTATATAGTATATACCTGTGTCATCTCCTCCTGTATATAGTATATACCTGTGTCATCTCCTCCTGTATATAGTATATACCTGTGTCATCTCCTCCTGTATATAGTATATACCTGTGTCATCTCCTCCTGTATATAGTATATACCTGTGTCATCTCCTCCTGTATATAGTATATACCTGTGTCATCTCCTCCTGTATATAGTATATACCTGTGTCATCTCCTCCTGTATATAGTATATACCTGTGTCATCTCCTCCTGTATATAGTATATACCTGTGTCATCTCCTCCTGTATATAGTATATACCTGTGTCATCTCCTCCTGTATATAGTATATACCTGTGTCATCTCCTCCTGTATATAGTATATACCTGTGTCATCTCCTCCTGTATATAGTATATACCTGTGTCATCTCCTCCTGTATATAGTATATACCTGTGTCATCTCCTCCTGTATATAGTATATACCTGTGTCATCTCCTCCTGTATATAGTATATACCTGTGTCATCTCCTCCTGTATATAGTATATACCTGTGTCATCTCCTCCTGTATATAGTATATACCTGTGTCATCTCCTCCTGTATATAGTATATACCTGTGTCATCTCCTCCTGTATATAGTATATACCTGTGTCATCTCCTCCTGTATATAGTATATACGTGTGTCATCTCCTCCTGTATATAGTATATACCTGTGTCATCTCCTCCTGTATATAGTATATACCTGTGTCATCTCCTCCTGTATATAGTATATACCTGTGTCATCTCCTCCTGTATATAGTATATACCTGTGTCATCTCCTCCTGTATATAGTATATACCTGTGTCATCTCCTCCTGTATATAGTATATACCTGTGTCATCTCCTCCTGTATATAGTATATACCTGTGTCATCTCCTCCTGTATATAGTATATATGTGTGTCATCTCCTCCTGTATTAGACCGCGTTCACACGTTATTTGGTCAGTATTTTTACCTCAGTATTTGTAAGCTAAATTGGCAGCCTGATAAATCCCCAGCCAACAGGAAGCCCTCCCCCTGGCAGTATATATTAGCTCACACATACACATAATAGACAGGTCATGTGACTGACAGCTGCCGTATTTCCTATATGGTACATTTGTTGCTCTTGTAGTTTCTGCTTATTAATCAGATTTTTATTTTTGATGGATAATACCAGACTTGTGTGTGTTTTAGGGCGAGTTTCATGTGTCAAGTTGTTTGTGTGTCGAGTTGCATGTGACAGGTTGGTGTAGCAAGTTGTGTGCAGCAAGTTTTGCACGTGGAGAATTTTGTGTGGTGCGTTTTGAGTATGAGCAGGTTTTGTGTGAGGCAACTTTTGTGCATGTGGCAATTTTTCCGCGTGTGCAAAGTTGTGTGTGGTGAGTTTTCCATGAGGTGAGTTTTGCACTTGTGGCTAGTTTTGCGTGAGCCTAGTTTTGCATGTGGCGAATTTTGCGCGTGGTGAGTTTTAAGCGGTGACTTTTCTATTTCGACTTTTATGTGGCGAGGTTGGTGTATGTGTGGTGAAAGGTGTGCTGAGGGTGGTATATGTGTTCAAGCACATGGTAGTGTGTGGCGCATTTTGTGTGTTCATATCCCCGTGTGTGGTGAGTATTCCATGTCGGGGCCCCACCTTAGCAACTGTACGGTATATATTCTTTGGCGCCATCGCTCTCACTCTTTAAGTCCCCCTTGTTCACATCTGGCAGCTGTCAATTTGCCTCCCAACACTTTTCCTTTCACTTTTTCCCCATTATGTAGATAGGGGCAAAATTGTTTGGTGAATTGGAAAGTGTGGGGTTAAAATTTTGAAAATGTGATCCTAGGGTTTTTTTTTTCACAGTTGTAACATAATCTTGAGACCCAATCTAGAAGGGGGGGTTGTTTGTGGTTTTTGTTTGTGTTGTGGTTTATTTTTTGTTGTGTTTTTTTTTTTGTCTGTGTATTAAGAGACGGATATGGCAAAGGTGCGGCATATCCAATAGATATCTCCATAACGTGGATTCCCCATTGTGGTTGGTGTGCAAACACTGGTGATTGAAGTGTCGCTATAGGTTGCTATGGGGGTTCATATACTTTGGATGGATTTGGAACTTCTGTTTCAATGTATGGACAAGGCTGGTTCATTCTTCGCCGCTTCGCCACTCACTGGTGTTCGTATACAAGTCAGAACACTGGATCACTCTATCTGGTGGTAGGATCAGGTTATACATCTAGGACCTGTTCCCATCAGACGTGTCATATTCTATGATTATGCCATGTTTTTCATGATAACCTGTTAGATTTTTCAAATATTGTTTAAAATCTCTCGTGGTAGCAGGTATACAGATGGGTACTTTGGTGCTTACAGAACCTCTGCAGTCGCTCTGTTGAGGCAGTATTTTTCCTATTTGATGGGCCTCTGCTATTGTAAGGCGTGTGCTTGTATGCCTTTTATTAGTGATATTAACTCCCTCCTAAGGCCGGCTTCACACTCAGCGTATGAAAATACGGTCCGTATATTACGGCCGTAATACGCTGAAATGTCCCGAAAATAGTGGTCCGTAGCTCCTCCGTAGACAGGGTGTGTCAGCGTTTTTTGCGCATGGCATCCTCCGTATGTAATCCGTATGGCATCCGTACTGCGTGGTTTTCTCGCAGGCTTGCAAAACCAACATACCGCTATAGAAATGATCCATGTGTCCCAAAAAGAAAAAAAAAAAAAAAAAATATATATATATATATATATATATATATATATATATATATATATATATATATATATATATATATATATATATATATATATATACACTGTAATATATATATATATATATATATATATATATATATATATATATATATATATATACACATATATATGTCAGTAGACACATATATGTATATATATTAATGTTTTTTCCAGCGCTATACAGCTTGAAAGCCGGTAATTCAATTACCGGCTTATTCTTTCTCCTTCCTAAAACCCGACATGATTTGAGACATGGTTTACATACAGTAAACCATGTCTTCTCTCCATTTTTTTTGCAGATTCCACACTACTAATGTCAGTAGAGTGTATCTGCAAAATTTGGCCGTTCTAGCTCTTAAAATAAAGGGTTAAATGGCGGAAAAAATTGGCGTGGGCTCCCGCGCAATTTTCTCCGCCAGAGTAGTAAAGCCAGTGACTGAGGGCAGATATTAATAGCCTGGAGAGGGTCCATGGTTATTGGCCCCCCCCTGGCTAAAAATATCTGCCCCCAGCCACCCCAGAAAAGGCACATCTGGAAGATGCGCCTATTCTGGCACTTGGCCACTCTCTTCCCATTCCCGTGTAGCGGTGGGATATAGGGTAATGAAGGGTTAATGCCACCTTGCTATTGTAAGGTGACATTAAGCCTAATTAATAATGGAGAGGCGTCAATTATGACACCTATCCATTTATTAATCCAATTGTAGTAAAGGGTTAAATAAAACACAAACACATTTTTTAAAATTATTTTAATGAAATAAAAACAATGGTTGTTGGAGTATTTTATTCTACGCCCAATCCAGTCACTGAAGACCCTCGTTCTGTGAAAGAAAAAACATAATAAACCAACAATATACTTACCCTCCGCAGATCTGTAACGTCCAACGATGTAAATCCTTCTGAAGGGGTTAAAACATTTTGCAGCAAGGAGCTTTGCTAATGCAATGCTACTCCTCGCTGCAAAACCCCGGGGAATGAGTCTAAATATAGATCAATGAGCTATATTTAGCTTCATTTGCGGTGAGGCGCCCTCTGCTGGATGTTCATAGATCGTGGGAACTTACCTAGAAAGCTATGTATATATATACACCTATTCTATGTGTACACATTTATTCTACCTATTCTACTGGAAGCTGTCAGTGTGATTTTACTGTACACCGCACTGAATTGCCGGCTTTTCTCTCTAACAGCGCTGCGTATTTCTCGCAAGTCACACTGCTTGTCCGTGTGTAATCCGTATTTTTCACGCTTCCATAGACTTTCATTGGCGTATTTCTTGCGCAGTACGGTGACAAACGCAGCATGCTGCGATTTTGTACGGCCGTAGAAAGCCGTATAATACTGATCAGTAAAATACGGCAGATAGGAGCAGAGGCATAGAGAATAATTGTGCCGTTTTTTTTTGCGAGTTTTACGGACGTAGTTTCTGCGCTCTTACGTCCGTAAAACTCGCAAGTGTGAAGCCGGCCTAAGCCTCGAACTGATGTCTGACCACACCTTGTCTTAATATAAAATTTACTGGCTGTGGTTGTCGATCACCTGAACACAGGTGTCATTTTAGTAAAAGAAGTGATGAATACATTTGTGAAGGAGGATTATGGTTATATTTCATTTTAACCCCTCTGTGACCTTAGACGTACTATCCCGTCGAGGTGCCCTGGGCTTATCTGACCCTGGACGGGATAGTACGTCATAGCCGATCGGCCGCGCTCACGGGGGGAGCGCGGCCGATCGCGGCCGGGTGTCAGCTGCTTATCGCAGCTGACATCCGGCACTATGTGCCAGGAGCGGTCACGGACCGCCCCCGGCACATTAACCCCTGGCACACCGCGATCAAAGATGATCGCGATGTGCCGGCGGTGCAGGGAAGCACCGCGCAGGGAGGGGGCTCCCTGCGGGCTTCCCTGAGCCCCCCGCAGCAACGCGATGTGATCGCGTTGCTGCGAGGGTCTCCTCACCTCCCTCCCTGCTCGAGCCCCGGATCCAAGATGGCCGCGGATCCGGGTCCTGCAGGGAGGGAGGTGGCTTCACAGAGCCTGCTCAGAGCAGGCACTGTGAAGGCTGCAGCGCTGCATGTCAGATCAGTGATCTGACAGAGTGCTGTGCAAACTGTCAGATCACTGATCTGTGATGTCCCCCCCTGGGACAAAGTAAAAAAGTAAAAAAAAAATTTTCCAAATGTGTAAAAAAAAAAAAAAAAAAAAAATTCCAAAATAATGAAAAAAAAAAAAAAAATATTATTCCCATAAATACATTTCTTCATCTAAATAAAAAAAAAAAAACCAATAAAAGTACACATATTTAGTATCACCGCGTCCGTAACGACCCGACCTATAAAACTGTCCCACTAGTTAACCCCTTCAGTAAACACCGTAAGAAAAAAAAAAAAAAAAACGAGGCAAAAAACAACGCTTTATTATCATACCGCCGAACAAAAAGTGGAATAACACGCGATCAAAAGGACAGATATAAATAACCATGGTACCGCTGAAAGCGTCATATTGTCCCGCAAAAAAAGAGCCGCCATACAGCATCATCAGCAAAAAAATAAAAAAGTTATAGTCCTGAGAATAAAGCGATGCAAAAATAATTATTTTTTCTGTAAAATAGTTTTTATCGTATAAAAGCACCAAACCATAAAAAAATGATATAAATGAGGTATCGCTGTAATCGTACTGACCCGAAGAATAAAACTGATTTATCAATTTTACCAAACGCGGAACGGTATAAACGACTCCCCCAATAGAAATTCATGAATAGCTGGCTTTTGGTCATTCTTCCTCACAAAAATCGGAATAAAAAGCGATAAAAAAATGTCACGTGCCCAAAAATGTTTTCAATAAAAACGTCAACTCGTCCCGCAAAAAACAAGACCTCACATGACTCTGTGGACCAAAATATGGAAAAATTATAGCTCTCAAAATGTGGTATTGCAAAAAATATTTTTTGCAATAAAAAGGGTCTTTCAGTGTGTGACGGCTGCCAATCATAAAAATCCGCTAAAAAACTCGCTATAAAAGTAAATCAAACCCCCCTTCATCACCCCCTTAGTTAGGGAAAAATAAAAAAAAATGTATTTATTTCCATTTTCCCATTAGGGCTAGGGTTAGGGCTAGGATTAGGGTTAGGGCTAGGGTTAGGGCTAGGGTTAGGGCTAGGGTTAGGGCTAGGGTTAGGGCTAGGGTTAGGGTTAGGGTTAGGGCTAGGGTTAGGGCTAGGGTTAGGGTTAGGGCTAGGGTTAGGGCTAGGGTTAGGGTTAGGGTTAGGGCTAGGGTTAGGGCTAGGGTTAGGGTTGGGGCTACAGTTAGGGTTGGGGCTAAAGTTAGGGTTAGGGTTTAGATTACATTTACAGTTGGGAATAGGGTTGGGATTAGGGTTAGGGGTGTGTCAGGGTTAGAGGTGTGGTTAGGGTTACCGTTGGAATTAGGGTTAGGGGTGTGTTTAGATTAGGGTTTCAGTTATAATTGGGGGGTTTCCACTGTTTCGGCACATCAGGGGCTCTCCAAACACGACATGGCGTCCGATCTCAATTCCAGCCAATTCTGCGTTGAAAAAGTAAAACAGTGCTCCTTCCCTTCCGAGCTCTCCTGTGTGCCCAAACAGGGGTTTACCCCAACATATGGGGTATCAGCGTACTCAGGACAAATTGGACAACAACTTTTGTGGACCAATTTCTCCTGTTACCCTTGGGAAAATACAAAACTGGGGGCTAAAAAATAATTTTTGTGGGAAAACAAAAAGATTTTTTATTTTCACGGCTCTGCGTTATAAACTGTAGTGAAACACTTGGGGGTTCAAAGTTCTCACAACACATCTAGATAAGTTCATTGAGGGGTCTAGTTTCCAATATGGGGTCACTTGTGGGGGGTTTCTACTGTTTAGGTACATTAGGGGCTCTGCAAACGCAATGTGACGCCTGCAGACCATTCCATCTAAGTCTGCATTCCAAATGGCGCTCCTTCCCTTCCGAACCCTCCCATGCGCCCAAACGGTGGTTCCCCCCCACATATGGGGTATCAGCGTACTCAGGACAAATTGGACAACAACTTTTGGGGTCCAATTTCTCCTGTTACCCTAGGGAAAATACAAAACTGGGGGCTAAAAAATAATTTTTGTGGGAAAAAAATTTTGTTTTATTTTTATGGCTCTGCATTATAAACTTCTGTGAAGCACTTGGTGGGTCAAAGTGCTCACCACACATCCAGATAAGTTCCTTAGGGGGTCTACTTTCCAAAATGGTGTCACTTGTGGGGGGTTTCAATGTTTAGGCACATCAGTGGCTCTCCAAACGCAACATGGCGTCCCATCTCAATTCCTGTCAATTTTGCATTGAAAAGTCAAATAGCGCTCCTTCCCTTCCGAGCTCTCCCATGCGCCCAAACAGTGGTTTACTGCCACATATGGGGTATCAGCGTACTCAGGACAAATTGGACAACAACTTTTTGGGTCCAATTTCTCCTGTTACCCTTGGTAAAATAAAACAAATTGGAGCTGAAGTAAATTTTTTGTGTAAAAAAGTTAAATGTTCATTTTTATTTAAACATTCCAAAAATTCCTATTAAACACCTGAAGGGTTAATAAACTTCTTGAATGTGGTTTTGAGCACCTTGAGGGGTGCAGTTTTTAGAATGGTGTCACACTTGGGCATTTTCTATCATATAGACCCCTCAAAATGACTTCAAATGAGACGTGGTCCCTAAAAAAAAATGGTGTTGTAAAAATGAGAAATTGCTGGTCAACTTTTAACCCTTATAACTCCCTAACAAAAAAAAAAATTGGTTCCAAAATTATGCTGATGTAAAGGAGACATGTGGGAAATGTTACTTATTAAGTATTTTGTGTGACATATCTCTGTGATTTAATTGCATAAAAATTCAAAGTTTGAAAATTGCGAAATTTTCAAAATTTTCGCCAAATTTCCGTTTTTTTCACAAATAAACGCAGGTACTATCAAAGAAATTTTACCACTATCATGAAGTACAATATGTCACGAGAAAACAATGTCAGAATCACCAGGATCCGTTGAAGCGTTTCGGAGTTATAACCTCATAAAGGGACAGTGGTCAGAATTGTAAAAATTGGCCTGGTCATTAACGTGCAAACCACCCTTGGGGGTAAAGGGGTTAATATCCTGAACCTGTAACGTGCAGCCATCAAACTCCTAAGGCTACTTTCACACTTGCGACGTTTGGAATCCATCGCAATGCGTCGTTTTGGGGAAAAACGGATCCTGCAAATGTGCCTGCGGGATGCGTTTTTTTCCCCATAGACTTGTATTGCCGACGGATCGCGACGTATGGCTATACGTCGCGTCCGTCGTGCACTGGATGCGTCGTGTTTTGGCGGACCGTCGGCACAAAAAAAGTTCAATGTAACATTTTTTCGTACGTCGCGTCCGCGGCTGCAATTCCGCCCCCTCCTCCCCGGGACATAGAATGGGCAGCGGATGCATTGAAAAACTGCATCCGCTGCCCACGTTGTGGCTAATTTTCACCACGTACGTCGCGCCGACGCATTGTTACGGCCCCGTACCGACGCAAGTGTGAAAGTAGCCTAAACGTTACTTTATTTGTTATTTTAGTAGTGCAGCAATCTTTGAGAGGCCTCATAACCCTTTTTATAAGATTTTCTGTGCTGCTCTTCCAAGTCATGGACTATGTAAAAAGTAATGTCATAACTCTTAAAAAAGCAAAAAAAAACAAAACATTTTTGAGTTAAAGAAAATTTGTACTCTGAGGTCAAGGATGGGGAAATAACATTCTCTGCATCTTCTGTCCCAGTTTAAGCAGCAAAACATGAATGTCATTTCTGTAAGTGGAAACTTGCCAGCACCCAATGCTGTGGCCTTTCATATAATTGAATGGTTTCAGGTGGCGACATCAGTAAAGCTGCAGGAAATGCGATTTTTTTTTTTGCTTGCTGCTGTACTTCCCAATTGCCTGCATTCCCTCCTGCTAAGGCTGCATCCTCATATATGAACATGGGATTCAAGGTGGTCATACACATTGGACAAAAGTAGTTTGATAGTTGAGAAACCATTGAATGAATCGTCTGGTTATGACATCCATGTAGCCGTACACATTTTAGTCCATATTGGATATTAGAACGCTGGTGCTTCAACCTGGCCATAGAGCTTCAGTAATACTAGCCAACAAATGAACAATCTTTTTAGAATTGAAAATTCCCCCCCCCCCAAAAAAAAAATTTCAAACACGACTGACTTCATTTTGTGATTACAGTCTGATCAGTCGGATAAAACAATCGTTCATTGTTAAATTTCATCTGAGTGTTCATAATGGTGAAATCTGGCCACTGACATCAACCTGAGTGATCCTTTCCCCTATTCATAGGTATCTCTCTCATCTTATTTCAAGCATGTAAACGTCTTGCATTTCATTGGTTAGACACCCAACCACCATCTGTGGGAGCCCTACAACGAAGGGTAAATATAATCTGGTTGGAAAGCGGAGTCTATCATAAACGTAACACCATTATCAAATTTGAGAAGAAATGACGTCCTTGCTTGGATACTCCAGGGTTGCCCACAAATCTTCTAATTAGAGAGAGATTCCCTTCTACGAATTTTATTTTCCGTTATTCTAGAACTGTTCTGAAAAGTAGTCCCCTGGAACTTTGAGAATAGAAATTGAGGTACTTTATATGTATTATTCTATTGAATTTTGTTTTTCCTGTTATATGAAAGATGGAAAATTTGGAGTTTTTCAATAAAAATTGATTAAAAAAAAACAAAAAACCAAATCCGCCTGAGTATGGACACGGTGGCATCAAACAGGGTGAAATCTTGCCCATTGGCTCCTGATTTTGGCTTTCTATTGTGGGCTGTCAGGGCAGTTCCTACATTTTGTCCGTGTGCGTTTATCAGTGTGATTTAGGAGGAATGGGCATGCCTGACAGACTTCAGACTTTGTTGCGCTTTCTCCATGTCGCTTAGATTGTATTCCGAGTAAACGTGTCTCCGACCTCCTCCGAGTGCTAATGAATGCAGTTTTCTTCCTGCGGTGCTCTTCCTCTCACTGATGAATATCCCATACTCTTTACACAGAAGTGGAAATAAAATGTAGAGAGTAAGGCCGGTATCACACTTGTGAGTGTAATGCGAGAAACTCGTGCATCCAATACCTGGCACTGCCGCCGGCACTCGGGCCAGGAGTGTTCAGCTGCATAGATATACATGCCGCCGCACATGCCGGTCCCAAGTGCTGGTGGCAGTGCCGGGAATTGATGCGAGAGACTTGTGCGAGTTTCTTGCATTGCACTTTCAAGTATGACACCGGCCTAAAGTGTATTTGCACAGAGTAGACATTTTCTCTGGTGTCACGCGGGATACTGTTAAATTTCCACCAGCTTTTTTTTTTGTTTTTTTTTTTGGGAATCCCTTCCACAACAATGACGGGTCATTGAACAGCTTTACCTTTTTCCTTCCGCACACAGGAGAAATAAGTTTAGTTTCTATATTACTTGGCAAACCTGATATCTCCTACTTTAACATGTGAAAACTAAATCCATTTTTAAGGCCTGTAATGATGTAGAACTAAAAGACACTAAAGCTTTTACAGAGAGATTCAAAAACATAGTAACATAGTAACATAGTTAGTAAGGCCGAAAAAAGACATTTGTCCATCCAGTTCAGCCTATATTCCATCATAATAAATACCCAGATCTACGTCCTTCTACAGAACCTAATAATTGTATGATACAATATTGTTCTGCTCCAGGAAGACATCCAGGCCTCTCTTGAACCCCTCGACTGAGTTCGCCATCACCACCTCCTCAGGCAAGCAATTCCAGATTCTCACTGCCCTAACAGTAAAGAATCCTCTTCTATGTTGGTGGAAAAACCTTCTCTCCTCCAGACGCAAAGAATGCCCCCTTGTGCCCGTCACCTTCCTTGGTATAAACAGATCCTCAGCGAGATATTTGTATTGTCCCCTTATATACTTATACATGGTTATTAGATCGCCCCTCAGTCGTCTTTTTTCTAGACTAAATAATCCTAATTTCGCTAATCTATCTGGGTATTGTAGTTCTCCCATCCCCTTTATTAATTTTGTTGCCCTCCTTTGTACTCTCTCTAGTTCCATTGTATCCTTCCTGAGCACCGGTGCCCAAAACTGGACACAGTACTCCATGTGCGGTCTAACTAGGGATTTGTACAGAGGCAGTATAATGCTCTCATCATGTGTATCCAGACCTCTTTTAATGCACCCCATGATCCTGTTTGCCTTGGCAGCTGCTGCCTGGCACTGGCTGCTCCAGGTAAGTTTATCATTAACTAGGATCCCCAAGTCCTTCTCCCTGTCAGATTTACCCAGTGGTTTCCCGTTCAGTGTGTAATGGTGATATTGATTCCCTCTTCCCATGTGTATAACCTTACATTTATCATTGTTAAACCTCATCTGCCACCTTTCAGCCCAAGTTTCCAACTTATCCAGATCCATCTGTAGCAGAATACTATCTTCTCTTGTATTAACTGCTTTACATAGTTTTGTATCATCTGCAAATATCGATATTTTACTGTGTAAACCTTCTACCAGATCATTAATGAATATGTTGAAGAGAACAGGTCCCAATACTGACCCCTGCGGTACCCCACTGGTCACAGCGACCCAGTTAGAGACTATACCATTTATAACCACCCTCTGCTTTCTATCACTAAGCCAGTTACTAACCCATTTACACACATTTTCCCCCAGACCAAGCATTCTCATTTTGTGTACCAACCTCTTGTGCGGCACGGTATCAAACGCTTTGGAAAAATCGAGATATACCACGTCCAATGACTCACCGTGGTCCAGTCTATAGCTTACCTCTTCATAAAAACTGATTAGATTGGTTTGACAGGAGCGATTTCTCATAAACCCATGCTGATATGGAGTTAAACAGTTATTCTCATTGAGATAATCCAGAATAACATCCCTCAGAAACCCTTCAAATATTTTACCAACAATAGAGGTTAGACTTACTGGCCTATAATTTCCAGGTTCACTTTTAGAGCCCTTTTTGAATATTGGCACCACATTTGCTATGCGCCAGTCCTGCGGAACAGACCCTGTCGCTATAGAGTCACTAAAAATAAGAAATAATGGTTTATCTATTACATTACTTAGTTCTCTTAGTACTCGTGGGTGTATGCCATCCGGACCCGGAGATTTATCTATTTTAATCTTATTTAGCCGGTTTCGCACCTCTTCTTGGGTTAGATTGGTGACCCTTAATATAGGGTTTTCATTGTTTCTTGGGATTTCACCTAGCATTTCATTTTCCACCGTGAATACCGTGGAGAAGAAGGTGTTTAATATGTTAGCTTTTTCCTCGTCATCTACAACCATTCTTTCCTCACTATTTTTTAAGGGGCCTACATTTTCAGTTTTTATTCTTTTACTATTGATATAGTTGAAGAACAGTTTGGGATTAGTTTTACTCTCCTTAGCAATGTGCTTCTCTGTTTCCTTTTTGGCAGCTTTAATTAGTTTTTTAGATAAAGTATTTTTCTCCCTATAGTTTTTTAGAGCTTCAATGGTGCCATCCTGCTTTAGTAGTGCAAATGCTTTCTTTTTACTGTTAATTGCCTGTCTTACTTCTTTGTTTAGCCACATTGGGTTTTTCCTATTTCTAGTCCTTTTATTCCCACAAGGTATAAACCGCTTACACTGCCTATTTAGGATGTTCTTAAACATTTCCCATTTATTATCTGTATTCTTATTTCTGAGGATATTGTCCCAGTCTACCAGATTAAGGGCATCTCTAAGCTGTTCAAACTTTGCCTTCCTAAAGTTCAATGTTTTTGTGACTCCCTGACAAGTCCCCCTAGTGAAAGACAGGTGAAACTGCACAATATTGTGGTCGCTATTTCCTAAATGCCCAACCACCTGCAGATTTGTTATTCTGTCAGGTCTATTAGATAGTATTAGGTCTAAAAGTGCTGCTCCTCTGGTTGGATTCTGCACCAATTGTGAAAGATAATTTTTCTTGGTTATTAGCAGAAACCTGTTGCCTTTATGGGTTTCACAGGTTTCTGTTTCCCAGTTAATATCCGGGTAGTTAAAGTCCCCCATAACCAGGACCTCATTATGGGTTGCAGCTTCATCTATCTGCTTTAGAAGAAGACTTTCCATGCTTTCTGTTATATTTGGGGGTTTGTAACAGACCCCAATGAGAATTTTGTTACCATTTTTCCCTCCATGAATTTCAACCCATATGGACTCGACATCCTCATTCCCTTCGCTAATATCCTCCCTTAAAGTGGACTTTAGACAAGACTTTACATAGAGACAAACCCCTCCTCCTCTCCGATTTTTACGATCCTTTCTAAACAGACTGTAACCCTGTAAGTTAACTGCCCAGTCATAGCTTTCATCTAACCATGTCTCGGTTATTCCCACTATGTCAAAGTTACCTGTAGATATTTCTGCTTCTAGTTCTTCCATCTTGTTTGTCAGGCTTCTGGCGTTTGCGAGCATGCAGTTTAGAGGATTTTGTTTTGTTCCAATCTCCTCGCTGTGGATTGTTTTAGAAATGTTCTTACCTCCCTTCTGAGTATGTTTTCCTGGGTCGTCTTTGTTCGAGTCTAATGTTTTTCTTCCCGTCCCCTCTTCTTCTAGTTTAACGCCCTCCTGATGAGTGTAGCGAGTCTTCTGGCGAATGTGTGTTTCCCAGGTTTGTTGAGGTGTAGTCCGTCTCTGGCGAGGAGTCCATCATACCAGTAATTCACACCGTGGTCCAGGAATCCAAATCCTTGTTGTCTGCACCATCGTCTTAGCCAGTTGTTTGCATCAAGGATCCTGTTCCATCTCCTGGTGCCATGCCCGTCTACTGGAAGGATAGAAGAAAAAACTACCTGTGCATCCAGGTAGTCGCAGGACTTATTCAAATTTCCACAATAAATGGCTTTGGCTATTCTACTGGTTTACAAAGCCTTTGTCTATTAAATACTTATCTAAAACTTGTGTGCAACCAAGCCAAATGACTGTTACTGACCACTGATTTTTTTTTTTTTTTTTTTGCCCCTTTTGTTGTACAGGGACATGGCACCTGCCATTCATTACCATGTTAGAGCAGTTCTGCACAAGAAGCGTTTTTACATAATACACCATCTGGAGAATGACATGATATATTATATTAATTTATATTTTTGTTTTTTTTACTTCCTATTAGACCAGTGATGTGAAACTCAAATACATAGAGGGCCAAAATTAAAAGCTTGGACAAAGTCGCTGGTCAACTTTGATATTTATTTTAAAAATGTCTACAATTGAGGAAGATTTTCCTTATCATATAAAACTATGACTCTTTTCATATGGAAGCAAATGGAAATTGGTTGTCCCAAGAACAAAATACATATTAATAGAGCTTAGAATAAAATATTGGAATAATGTGAAAAGCATGTTGTCATGATTCTACCCTTCAATGTGTCAGGGATGGAGTTACTGACAGCTCAGCCGTCCAATCTGGTGCAGGGGCGTGCTGAAGGTGTCAGTACTTTTGACAGCTTAGTGTCCAGTTTGGTGTAGGGGTGTTCTGAGCGGTCAGTGTTTTCATTGACAGCTCGGCCATCCAATCTGAGACTAGGACATGGTGGCTGTCTCAAGGTGTTCATTGTCTCAGGTGATTGCCAAGCTATTTTGCTAGGCTCTCCGTTTCAGATCCCTGCCAGACATACATTCAGATCTGTGTGGTTTGTGTCTCTGCCTTGTTCTGCTTGTGGATGTTTTTGCTGCCTGACTTTGAACCTCTTTCTGATCATCTGTTTTGCCTAGCTCCCTTTTCTCTAATCCGCTTTCCTCCTGGTATTTTGACCTCGGACCGTTACCGGACTACACCTTGTCTCTTCCCTCTGTTTGACATACCCTCCTGGCTTTTGACCTCCGACTCCTTGAATTCCCCGATTCTGGGTTTGTCCCCAAGAATTGACTGTGTCACACGTGTGGCCCTATGGCCTAATTTTACATATGTAATGGCAAAGGATAAAAAAACTTAGAATACTAAAGTATGATGCAAACAAAAGTGCCGCCCCCAAACACAGTATGATATCCCCACAATGAATTTGCCCACAGAACTCTCCACACGCACATTATAATGACCCTTACTGTACACCCCCTCCGTCAATCCCCCGCACAAAGAATGGTGACCCCCCCATTACAGTATGATTCTCCAACTGTATTCCCCACACCGCTCTCCATACAGTATAATGGCCACAAAAAGTGCTCCATACAGTATAATGTTCCCACATAGTGCTCCATACAGTATAAAAGGCCCTGCATTAAAAAAAATACTCACCCATGCCCAATTGCCTCTTGCTCTTGTCTCTTCATGGTATTTTCAGATCCTGTTCACATGTTGGTATAGCCCGCACATTGTAAAGGCGTAATCGCGCCAGCTGTGCTAAGACGTCAGACGCAAAGGGTGAATGTTGGAAGAGGGAGCATCAGCTGACTTTCTCCTACAACATTGCTTTTAACTGTATCGCCATCCAGGATGCAGATGTAGTTGAAAGTGCTATGCCGATGTTGCGGACCAAATATATGTGGGGGTGTCATATCGGGCCAAATATACTCTTCTTGCGGGCCAGAGTTTGATGTGTATTACTGTTTGGATTGCTCATCTATTGAGAAGCATTATGTGCAGAACCTACTTAATTAGAAGACTCCATGTACCATGCATAGCTACACAAATGTGTATGTCACATGAAAAGCAGTGCTAGTACTGTGCCCCATGCTGTGCTATTCTTCCCATCAATAGTGATGGAAGCACCGACATAAGCCCCCATGTAGGCCCTCAACACATACATAAACACTGCAAAAGTGAAAAATTCTTAAATAAGCACTTCCATCAATGTTTGTATCATTTGTAATATATTGCAGCCATACTCTTTTGCACTGTGTACTTACAATTGCTCATTTTTGCCTTTCTACCCAGTTAAAAGGAATCTACCAGCAGGTTTTTGCTGTGTAAACTGAGAAAAGCATGAAAGTGGTTAAAACACTGACCTCAAAGAGCTGAGTGGTGTTAACGTCGGCCTTGCTCCCACTTGCATATAAATGGGATGAGTGCAACCGGATAAATTGGCTTACACTTGAACCAATGTTAATCAATGAGGCAGTGCAGATCTATGTATTTTGTTCTCAGCTGTACTCGGCATGATAAAAAAAAAAAATCACAGCATGCTTTCACTAAGGCTACTTTCACACTAGCGTTTTCTGCAATCCGTCACAATGTGCTTCCAGGATGCGTTTTTTCCCCATAGACTTGCATTGACGACGCATTTGTGACGGATTGCCACACGTCGCATCCGTCGAGCGACGGATGCGTCGTGCTTTTGCGGACCGTCGAGAGAAAAAAACGCTACATGTAACTTTTTTTCTCCTGATGGACCCCTTTTTCCGACCGCGCATGCGCGGCCGGAACTCCGCCCCCACCTCCCCGCACCTTACAATGCGGCAGCGCATGCGCCGGAAAAATGCATCCGCTGCACCCATTGTGCAATGCAGTAAAAGCTAGCGTCGGAATCTCTCCCCGGCGCATTGCGACGGGGAGATTCCGACGCTAGTGTGAAAGAAGCCTAAGAAATCAGATGTGTGAGAAATAACTTGCATGCCATATGGACTATCAGTGGCATTTTACGGATACATCATAATTTTGTAGCATAGGAAACTGTAAATGGTCCTATAAAAAGATTAATGGCTGCCGAGTAGAAAAACGGAATGTATATGGATAACACACGGATGACAAATGAGAAAAAATCGTCCCACTCTCCTGGATGAGAACAGGACGGATTATTTATTTTATTTAATACACCAGTGGGAGCGAGGCTTTAGACTGAAGCTTCAATCACTTCACTATCTATTCTGTGTACATGGAGAGCCTGGAGTCGGTGGGGTTAGCTTTCTCAGCTCTGCTGCATTGCTCAATGTAAAAACTCCTGTTATCAGGACGGCTGCACCCAGTAAATGAAGGGATACATCATTGGATTCAGGGTCTCTGTCTACATCATGCTGATCTCAGATGAGGTAGCAAAAACCTGCTGACAGATTCCCTTTAATTCATCACTTTTCTCTGCTCTATATAAAAACAGGACGTCTCATTTTCCCTGCATTTTTCATTCCCTTCACCTCCTGACCCAGCTGCCCCCTCTTCCCTCCTGTCAGGGACTTTTGCAGTGACTTATGACTCACACCAGGAAAACAGACCACCTGTTTCTACATGTAGCTTAGAAGGATTCAGCTAGCCATTTCCTAAACACGTGATGTCATAGACCTAATGGAAGAGAGAAGAATTACCGGTGTAGAAAGGAAAAATGAGAAAATGAGAAATTGTAAGTACACAGTGCTATATAATGTGATTGCAATAAATTAAGAGGATAACAAATTTCATGGGAGGATTTCTTCTTTAAATTGTGGCTGCTTTTTAACAGTTAGTCTGAAAAGTGTTCTCCTAATGGTATAGACTAGGGTTGAGCGAAACGGGTCGTTCATTTTCAAATGTCGCCGACTTTTGGCAAAGTCGGGTTTCATGAAACCCGATCCGACCCCTGTGCGGGGTCGGCCATGCGGTACGCGACTTTCGCGCCAAAGTCGCGTTTCAATGACGCGAAAAGCGCCATTTCTCAGCCAATGAAGGTAAACGCAGAGTGTGGGCAGCGTGATGACATAGGTCCTGGTCCCCACCATCTTAGAGAAGGGCATTGCAGTGATTGGCTTGCTGTCTGCGGCGTCACAGGGGCTATAAAGGGGCGTTCCCGCCGACCGCCATGTTACTGCTGCTGATCTGAGCTTAGGGAGAGGTTGCTGCCGCTTCGTCAGAAGCAGGGATAGCGTTAGGCAGGGTCCATTAACCACCAAACCGCTTGTGCTGTAGCGATTTCCACTGCCCAACACCACCTTCGGTGTGCAGGGACAGTGGAAGCTACATTTTTTTTTTTCCCCTCAGCGCTGTAGCTCATTGGGCTGCCCTAGAAGGCTCCCTGATAGCTGCATTGCTGTGTGTACGCCGCTGTGCAAACCAACTGCTTTTTTCAAAGCACAAATCCTCTTGTTCCTTCCTTTCTGCACAGCTATCTTTTTTGTTTGTCCACACTTTTTATTTAATTTGTTCATCAGTCCACTCCTTATTGCTGCCTGCCATACCTGGCTGAGATTACTGCAGGGAGATAGTAATTGTTGGACACTCCCTGTTTTTTTTTTTTTTTTGTGGGAGATTAAGATTGACATTTCTGCTAGAGTGCCATCCCTGTGTGTGCCATCTCTCACTCAGTGGGCCATAGAAAGCCTATTTATTTTTTTGCTTGATTTGGGTTATAAAATCTACCTGAAAAAATCACTACATCAATCAGTGGGAGAAAAATATTGGCCTCAGGGCTTGTGTGCCACTCTTGACTCCTGTGTGTGCCATCTCTCAGTCAGTGGGCCATAGAAAGCCTATTTATTTTTTTTGCTTGATTTGGGTTCTAAAATCTACCTGAAAAAATCACTACATCAATCAGTGGGAGAAAAATATTGGCCTTTGGGCTTGTGTGCCAGTCCTAAGCGTGCCATCTCTCTCTCTCAGATAGTGGGCCATAGAAAGCCTATTTATTATTTTTTTTATTGGGTTTATAAATTTTCCCTGGAACAAAAAAAAAAAAAGTGGGAGATTAATATTGGCCTCTGGGCTTGTGTGCCAGTCCTGAGCGTGCCATCTCTCTCACAAATAGTGGGCCATAGAAAGCCTATTTATTTATTTTTTTTTGGTTTTATAAATTCTCCCTGAAAAAAAAAAAGGGAGATTAATATTGGCCTCTGGGCTTGTGTGCCACTCCTGACTCCTGTGTGCATCATCTCTCACTCAGTGGGCCATAGAAAGCCTATTTTTTGTTTTATTTGTTTTATAAATTCTCCCTGAAAAAATCATTTTATTTTATTTGGTTTCTAAATTCTTCCTGAAAAAAATCATTTTATTCTATTATTTTTTTTTCCTAAAGTCTCCCTGAAAAAAAAAAAAAAAAAAAATCAAATCAGTGGGAGATAAATATTTACCGTATATACTCGAGTATAAGCCGAGATTTTCAGCCCAAATTTTTGGGCTGAAAGTGCCCCCCTCGGCTTATACTCGAGTCACGGTAGCGGTGGGGTCGGCGGGTGAGGGGGTGAGGGCGCTGAGGTATACTTACCTAGTCACAGCGATCCTCGCGCTGTCCCTGCCGTCCCACGGGCTTCGGTGCTGCAGTTTCTTCCTCTCTTCAGCGGTCACGTGGGACCGCTCATTAGAGATATGAATAGGCGGCTCCACCTCCCATAGGGGCGGAGCCGCTTATTCATTTCTCTAATCAGCGGTGCCGGTGACCGCTGATAGAGAAAGAAGCTGCGGCACCGAAGACAGGAGGGGACAGCGCGAGGATCGCCAGGACTAGGTGAGTATAGCATATTCACCTGTCCTCGTTCCAGCCGCCGGGCGCCGATCCATCTTCCCGGCCGGCGCCTCCATCTTCCCGGCGTCTCTGCTCTCTGACTGTTCAGGCAGAGGGCGCGATGACGCATACAGTGTGCGCGGCGCCCTCTGCCTGATCAGTCAGAGCAGAGACGCCGGGAAGATGGAGGCGCCGGAACGAGACGCCGGGAGCTGCAATCAAGGGAGGTGAGTATGTGTTTTTTTTTCTTTATTGCGGCAGCGGCGGCACAAATTTATGTGGAACATCTATGGGGCACAGTGAACGGTGCAGAGCACCGTATATGGCACAGCACAGCTATGGGGCACAGTGAACGGTGCAGAGCACCGTATATGGCACAGCACAGCTATGGGGCACAGTGAACGGTGCAGAGCACCGTATATGGCACAGCACAGCTATGGGGCACAGTGAACGGTGCAGAGCACCGTATATGGCACAGCACAGCTATGGGGCACAGTGAACGGTGCAGAGCACCGTATATGGCACAGCACAGCTATGGGACACAGTGAACGGTGCAGAGCACCGTATATGGCACAGCACAGCTATAGGGCACAGTGAACGGTGCAGAGCACCATATATGGCACAGCACAGCTATGTATGGGGCACAGTGAACGGTGCAGAGCACCGTATATGGCACAGCACAGCTATGTATGGGGCACACTGAACGGTGCAGAGCACCGTATATGGCACAGCACAGCTATGGGGCACAGTGAACGGTGCAGAGCACCGTATATGGCACAGCTATGGGGCACAGTGAACGGTGCAGAGCACCGTATATGGCACAGCACAGCTATGGGGCACAGTGAACGGTGCAGAGCACCGTATATGGCACAGCTATGGGGCACAGTGAACGGTGCAGAGCACCGTATATGGCACATCTATGGGGCACAATGAACGGTGCAGAGCACCGTATATGGCACAGCTAGGGGGCACAATGAACGGTGCAGAGCACTATATGGTTCACACCTATGGGGAAATATGAACGGTGCAGAGCACTATATGGCACAGCTATGGGGAAATAATGATCTATTTTTATTTTTGAAATTCACCGGTAAATGCTGCATTTCCACCCTAGGCTTATACTCGAGTCAATAAGTTTTCCCAGTTTTTTGTGGCAAAATTAGGGGGGTCGGCTTATACTCGGGTCGGCTTATACTCGAGTATATACGGTACATTTGTGCTTCAGTGACAGTCCTGCGTGTGTGGCATCTCTCTCATTTGTTGCCACCAACAACAGCGTGTGTAACATTGTGCCTGATTTTCGTTGTGGTCTCACTCACCTGTAAAGGGGTAGCTAAATCATACTGAAGTTATAGCTCACCGTGTAAGTTGTGTGACAGCAACAAATACCGTTAGTTTGGTTACGTTTTTAAAACAATGAGGAAGGTCTGGTGGAAGAGGTCGTGGCCGGGGGCGTTCATTGTCAGCTGGTAATGAGGGTAGTGGTAGTGGTGGAGCATCAGCTGGTCGTGGGAAAAAAAATATTGCACCTAAGTCTGGAGCTGTGGAGCCAGGTTCGTCGTCTGGCTATACAAGGCCTCGAACGCTCCCTTTTCTGGGAGTAGGAAAACCGCTTTTAAAGCCGGAGCAGCAAGAGCAAGTTTTGGCTTATCTTGCTGACTCCGCCTCTAGCTCTTTTGCCTCCTCTCGTGAAACTGGTAAATGTCAAAGCAGCGCGTCGTTAGTGGATGTTCACGGTCAGGGACAAGTCGCTTCCTTGTCCTCTTCAGCAAAAACAACAACAGAGAAGAATGCAGCAGGCGACACAACGGGTTACTCCATGGAGCTCTTTACACATACCGTCCCTGGCTTAGAACGTGAAGCAGTTAACAGTCCATGCCCATTACAAGTTGAATCTGACATGGAGTGCACTGATGCACAGCCACAGCCAGACTACTATGCTGGTCCTTTGACTCAGACCACAACATTGCCCTCGCAGGGTAATGATCAAGAATCAGACCCTGATGAGACTATGTTGCCCCATCACGAACGCTATACCACCGACCGACACGGTGACACAGACGAAGTTGCACACGAGCTACAAGAAGAGGTAATAGATGACCCAGTTCTTGACCCCGATTGGCAGCCATTGGGGGAACAGGGTGCAGGCGGCAGCAGTTCTGAAGCGGAGGAAGAGGGGCCGCAGCAGGCATCAACATCGCAACAGGTTCCATCTCCCGGGCCCGTATCTTGCCCAAAACGCGTGGCAAAGCCAAAACCTGTTGGAGGACAGCGTGGCCATCCGGTTAAAGCTCAGTCTGCAATGCCTGAAAAGGTATCCGATGCTAGAAAGAGTGCAGTCTGGCATTTTTTTTAAACAACATCCAATTGATCAGCGCAAATTCATCTGTCAAAAATGTTCAACTACCTTAAGCAGAGGACAGAATCTGAAAAGTCTCAATACAAGTTGCATGCATAGACATTTAACCACCATGCATTTGCAAGCCTGGACTAACTACCAAACGTCCCTTAAGGTTGTAGCACCCTCGGCCAATGAAGCTAGTCAGCAACGCAACATCCCTTCCGGCAGTGTAGGGCCACCATTTTCCGCACCACCTGCAGTATCTGTGCAGGTTTCTTTGCCAGGCCAAAGCAGTCAGGGTCAGGGAATCACCAGTTTCGTAGTAGGAAACACTGCATCTAGGGCACCGGCGGCAACAATACCATCTCCCACCGTCTCTCAGTCTGCCATGTCCACCGGCACCCCTGCTAGTTCCACGATCTCCAGCTCTCCAGTCCAGCTCACCCTACATGAGACTATGGTTAGAAAAAGGAAGTACTTAGCCTCGCATCCGCGTACACAGGGTTTGAACGCCCACATAGCTAGACTAATCTCGTTAGAGATGATGCCCTATCGGTTAGTTGAAAGCAAAGCTTTCAAAGCCCTGATGGACTACGCTGTACCACGCTACGAGCTACCCAGTCGACACTTTTTTTCCAGAAAAGCCATCCCAGCCCTCCACCAGCATGTTAAAGAGCGCATCGTCCATGCACTCAGGCAATCTGTGAGCACAAAGGTGCACCTGACAACAGATGCATGGACCAGTAGGCATGGCCAGGGACGTTACGTGTCCATCACGGCACACTGGGTGAATGTTGTGGATGCAGGGTCCACAGGGGACAGCAAGTTTGGGACAGTTCTGCCTAGCCCACGGTCTAGGAAACAGTTGGCTGTAGCCGTTCGCACCCCCTCCTCCTCTTCGTCCTCCTGCAGAAGCGAGAGCTCGTCCACAGACCGCAGTCGCACAACCACTCCATCCGCAGCTGCCACTGTTGCACACCAGGTCTCCCATTATGGGGCAGCTACTGGCAAACGTCAGCAGGCTGTATTGGCTATGAAGTGTTTGGGCGACAACAGACACACCGCGGAAGTTCTGTCCGAGTTCTTGCAGAAAGAAACGCAGTCGTGGCTGGGCACTGTAGATCTTGAGGCAGGCAAGGTAGTGAGTGATAACGGAAGGAATTTCATGGCTGCCATCTCCCTTTCCCAACTGAAACACATTCCTTGCCTGGCTCACACCTTAAACCTGGTGGTGCAGTGCTTCCTGAAAAGTTATCCGGGGTTATCCGACCTGCTCCTCAAAGTGCGTGGACTTTGCTCACATATCCGCCGTTCGCCCGTACACTCCAGCCGTATGCAGACCTATCAGCGTTCTTTGAACCTTCCCCAGCATCGCCTAATCATAGACGTTGCAACAAGGTGGAACTCAACACTGCACATGCTTCAGAGACTGTGCGAACAGAGGCGGGCTGTTATGTTTTTGTGGGAGGATACACATACACGGGCAGGCAGTAGGATGGCAGACATGGAGTTGTCAGATGTGCAGTGGTCGAAGATTCAAGACATGTGTCAAGTCCTTCAGTGTTTTGAGGAATGCACACGGCTGGTTAGTGCAGACAACGCCATAATAAGCATGAGCATCCCCCTAATGCGTCTGCTGATGCAAAGTTTGACGCACATAAAGGATCAGGCGTCTGCAGCTGAGGAAGAGGAAAGCCTTGATGACAGTCAGCCATTGTCTGGCCAGGGCAGTGTACAGGACGAGTTAGCGGGCGAAGAGGAGGACGAGGAGGATGATGGGGATGATTATATTTTTAATGAGGAAGTTTTTCCGGGGCCACTGGAAATTGGTGGCGCGGCAAGGCCGGGTTCTGGTTTTTGGAGGGACACAAGTGACGTGGATTTGCCTGAAACTGCCCCTCAACCAAGCACAACCGCAGATTTGAGAACTGGAACTTTGGCCCACATGGCGGATTATGCCTTACGTATCCTTAAAAGGGACACACGCATAACTAAAATGATGAACGATGACGATTACTGGTTGGCCTGCCTCCTTGATCCTCGCTATAAAGGCAAATTGCAAAATATAATGCCACATGAGAACTTGGAACTAATATTAGCAACCAAACAATCAACTCTTGTTGACCGTTTGCTTCTGGCATTCCCTGCACACAGCGCCCGTGATCGTTCTCACACGAGCTGCAGGGGCCAGCAGACCAGAGGAGTTAGAGGGGCAGAAATCAGAAGTGGCGTTGGCCAGAGGGGTTTTCTGACCAGGTTGTGGAGTGATTTTGCTATGACCGCAGACAGGACAGGTACTGCAGCATCAATTCAAAGTGACAGGAGACAACATTTGTCCAGTATGGTTACAAACTATTTTTCATCCCTTATCGATGTTCTCCCTCAACCGTCATTCCCATTTGATTACTGGGCATCAAAATTAGACACCTGGCCAGAATTGGCAGAATATGCATTGCAGGAGCTTGCTTGCCCGGCAGCTACTGTCCTATCAGAAAGAGTATTCAGTGCTGCAGGTTCAATACTAACAGAAAAAAGGACTCGTCTGGCTACCCAAAATGTAGATGATCTAACCTTCATTAAAATGAACCACAACTGGATTTCGAAATCTTTTGCCCCACCTTGCCCGGCTGACACCTAGCTTTCCTATGAAAAGGTCTTGCCTGTGGACTATTCTGAATGCCTTTTCCAATCTCGTAATTTTCTGCACCTGATTGTCCAGCATACGACATGTTTACACCTCACTAAATGGCCAAACTCCCCACACGGGGCCGTGGTATCGACACTTGGCGACCGCACCCGTGAGAGTGCTGTTTGTTTGAAGAGGTGGGTGTGCCCGCTTTTGGTCGACGGCACTGCCACTGGGTCCCTCCTAGTACAATAAAGTGTCTCTGGCGGTGGTGGTGCGCACCCAACGTCAGACACACCGTTGTAATATGAGGGGCCCTGGGCCTGTACCGCCGGCCACAAGACAGTTCCCCCCCCCCCCCCCCAGCTCAAACAGTGCTCTACCACTTGCAAAATTATCTCACAGCTCCACCAATGTTTAGTCTATGCGCTGACATCCTTCAATGCCTGCCACTGACAATACCATTGTATTGACATTTTTGTTATGTTAGGCCTTCGAAGCCTGTCTGCGGTCACTCCTTCCACTATGCCTCCACTGACCACACCACTGCTGCCCGTGTACCCCTGGAACCAATTTAAAATTGCCTACAGCCAGCCCAATTTTTTTATTTTAGGCCTTCGATCCCTGTCTGCGGTCACTCCTTCCACTAGGCCTCCACTGACCACACCACTGCTGCCCGTGTACCCCTGGAACCAATTTAAAATTGCCTACAGCCAGCCCAATTTTTTTATTTTAGGCCTTCGATGCCTGTCTGCGGTCCGTTCTTTCTACTACTACTACACTGACCAGGCCACTGCTGCCCGTGTACCCCTGGAACCAATTTAAAATTGCCTACAGCCATGTGTTATTATTTTAGGCCTTCGATGCCTGTCTGCGGTCACTCCTTCCACTAGGCCTCCACTGACCACACCACTGCTGCCCGTGTACCCCTAGAACCTATTTATAATTGCATAGAGCATCCTTTTTTTAATAGTAGGCGTACAAAGTCTGTCTGCGGTTCACTATTGAAATTGTCCTCCACTGCCCAGAGCACTGCAGCTTGTGTACCCCTGTAACTTTTTTCTGCTGCAGTGAGCCACATTTTTGGTTTGAGTCCTACTACCTGTGTCTGTCTGCGCCACTCAATTCAGCTGTGTTCCTTTGAAAAAAGCTGAGCGTCAATAGTCTTGTTTTCAGCCTCTAGGAATTTTAAAACAGCATTGGGTGTACAACTTTGGTAGGGCCTACTAACGGTGTCTGCCTCCCCAAGGTGTTCCCCAGGTTTCCTCTCCATTGCTTCAATCTTCATGCTCTCGTTTAGTAGTTGTTGGAAACTACGCTGCATTAGGCCTACAAATTGGGTATGGGGTGTAGAGAGATGGTGTGTTCCACTCCAAGGTGTTCTCCAGGTTGCCTTTCCTGAGCTTCAATCTTCATGCTCTCGTTTAGTAGTTGTTGGAAACTACGCTGCATTAGGCCTACAAATTGGGTATGGGGTGTAGAGAGATGGTGTGTTCCACTCCAAGGTGTTCTCCAGGTTGCCTTTCCTGAGCTTCAATCTTCATGCTCTCGTTTAGTAGTTGTTGGAACTACGCTGCATTAGGCCTACAAATTGGGTATGGGGTGTAGAGAGATGGTGTGTTCCACTCCAAGGTGTTCTCCAGGTTGCCTTTCCTGAGCTTCAATTTTCATGCTCTCGTTTAGTAGTTGATGGAAACTACGCTGCATTAGGCCTACAAATTGGGTATGGGGTGTAGAGAGATGGTGTGTTCCACTACATGGTGTTCCCAAGGTTTCCTCTCCATTGCTTCGATCTTCATGCTCTCGTTTAGTAGTTGTTGGAAACTACGCTGCATTAGGCCTACAAATTGGGTATGGGGTGTAGAGAGATGGTGTGTTCCACTCCAAGATGTTCCCCAGGTTTCCTCTCCATTGCTTCGATCTTCATGCTCTCGTTTAGTAGTTGTTGGAAACTACGCTGCATTAGGCCTACAAATTGGGTATGGGGTGTAGAGAGATGGTGTGTTCCACTCCAAGGTGTTCTCCAGGTTGCCTTTCCTGAGCTTCAATCTTCATGCTCTCGTTTAGTAGTTGTTGGAAACTACGCTGCATTAGGCCTACAAATTGGGTATGGGGTGTAGAGAAATGGTGTGTTCCACTCCAAGGTGTTCTCCAGGTTGCCTTTCCTGAGCTTCAATCTTCATGCTCTCGTTTAGTAGTTGTTGGAAACTACGCTGCATTAGGCATACAAATAGGGTATGGGGTGTAGAGAGATGGTGTGTTCCACTCCAAGGTGTTCTCCAGGTTGCCTTTCCTGAGCTTCAATCTTCATGCTCTCGTTTAGTAGTTGTTGGAAACTACGCTGCATTAGGCCTACAAATTGGGTATGGGGTGTAGAGAGATGGTGTGTTCCACTCCAAGGTGTTCTCCAGGTTGCCTTTCCTGAGCTTCAATCTTCATGCTCTCGTTTAGTAGTTGTTGGAAACTACGCTGCATTAGGCCTACAAATTGGGTATGGGGTGTAGAGAGATGGTGTGTTCCACTCCAAGGTGTTCTCCAGGTTGCCTTTCCTGAGCCTCAATCTTCATGCTCTCGTTTAGTAGTTGTTGGAAACTACGCTGCATTAGGCCTACAAATTGGGTATGGGGTGTAGAGAGATGGTGTGTTCCACTCCAAGGTGTTCCCCAGGTTTCGTCCACATTGCTTCGGTCTTCCGACTCTCGTTTAGTAGTTGTAGAAAACTACACTGCATTAGGCCTACAAATTGGGTATGGGGTGTAGAGAGACGGTGTGTTACACTCCAAGGTGTTCCCCAGGTTTCGTCCACATTGCTTCGATCTTCCGACTCTCGTTTAGTAGTTGTTGAAAACTACACTGCATTAGGCCTACAAATTGGGTATGGGGTGTAGAGAGATGGTGTGTTCCACTCCAAGGTGTTCTCCAGGTTGCCGTTCCTGAACTTCTATCTTCAGGCTCTCATTAAATTGTAGTTAAATGGAACAACTGCATTTGGCGTACTAGTTGGTTTGGGGCCTACTATCGGTGTCTGCCACTCCTTGCTGTTCTCCTGGTTTCCTGTCCTGAAATTCCATTTTCAGGCTCTTGTTAAGTAGTTGTTAATGTTAGACTGCATTTGGCCTACTAGTTGGGTTGGGGCCTACTATCGGTGTCTGCCACTCCTTGCTGTTCTCCTCAACTGAACAAAGCTGGGCCGCCTGTTTACTACGGTTGCCAATTTTGAACTGCATGTCGACTACTTACTGATTTGGGCCTACTCTCTGTGTCATCCTCTCATTCCAGTTGTCCTCCACTGCAATGCCCCCTGGTTAGTCCTGTGTTACCAATTTTGAACTGCATTTAGCCCACTTTATTCTTTGGGCCTATATCTGTGTTTCCTCCTCATCCTGCCCATTGCCCAGCCAGTGATAGATGAGTCTGTTGGTATATTGACCCATAACGCAAAATTCCCCGTGCACGCTACACAGCAAGATTGTGACCCTGCTGAAAGTCAGGTTCCTCTTCCCGCATACCATACCACCTTACACGGGGACAAAGAGGAAGGTGCAGATGAAAGTGCAGGTTCCTTCATCAGGTGGGGGGAGGAATACTAGTTGGCGACGTCACTGGCACAGGGCCTCTCATAGTACGCAAAAGTGTTGCTGCCGGTGGGAGGCGCCCCCGCCGTGCAAACACACCGCTGTACTTTGAGGGGCCCTGTGCCAGTGCCAATGCCAACGAGTGGGCCCCCCCTGCTTGCTCAGGATCACAGCACTTGCAAAGTTGAAATACTTACCTCTCCCTGCTCCACTGCCGTGACGTGGTCCAGATTTACTGGGCCCACTAATTACTTGAACCAGCCCTACCCCCCACAACTTTAGCCAAATGACCCCCAATTTCAAATGCCTTCCAATTATTATAAGGTAAATTACGATTGACAAGCTTCTTTAACAAGAATGGATGTTTTTGCCATTAAAATGGGCAGTGTAGGTGTTTTCCTGGCCTCCACTCACTGCCGACTATGCTCCCCCATTGACTTGCATTGGGTTTCGTGTTTCGGGCGATACCCGACTTTTCGCGATAATCGGCCGATTCCACTCGACTCGACTTCTAAGATAGTCGGGTTTCGCGAAACACGGCTCGACTCTAAAAAGGTCAAGGTCGCTCAACCCTAGTATAGACAAATAGCTCACAAACTAAGGGCTCACTCACACCAGTAATGTTTCTCATACACACAAAAAAAGCAGTAAGAGCTGACTAAAATATTTGTGGGTTTGTTTTTTTTCCCCTTTTAATTTCTTTGTTGCAGACGTGTTGGCTTGCAAAGTTTTTAGGCTATAATTTATCAGACCAACTGCGTGTTACCAGAGATTTTTCTCTAAAGTCATGTACTTTGTCCACTGACTGTGACCAGTCAAAAGCAAGAGATGTCATACTGGGTTCAAGAAAAAGAATACTCCCTGACCTAATGTTTGCAGCTAATTTGTAGAATAGAGCAGAGCTAAGTGTGACTACAAACACTTCCAGATTTCCTCTCCAGCAGTCGGTGTGTGGGGGATGGCAAATACAGCACAGCTTATTGTGATTACAAACACATCTGCAATCAGGGCTGAGAGGAGGGTGTTTCCTCACCCCTACTATATGATGATCCCTTCTTATGATTGGTTGAAGTAATGCAGAGGGCAAAGAATTCGCAACACCCCTATAGAAGTATATTTAGTAACCGGGGATGAGCAAACCCCTGGAAGTTCGGGTTTCAACCAAACTTTTAATGTTAACTGTACCTGAACTTGAACCTCCTAGAAATCAATAGGGACCCAAATTTTGGAGCTGGAAATTTTTTTTTCTCTTTTTCTTTCTTTTCTTTCTCACACTCACTCCTGAACTGTAACATGCATTTGCAGGTGAAGTTCGGAGGTCAGCATCGTACTCTAGGTGTCACGAATTTTACAGTTCTGGTTCACTCATCTCTATTGGTAATGCCCATTTGGGCTTATCATAAATGAACAACGCGTGAAAAACCGCTGTCAGTCTGCGTTTTAGGGCTCATTCTATCTACTAACCTGATCAATGACTTTATATGCTTGACGATCTATAAACCAAAGAAACTGGTGCATTATTGCACTACAGCGACAGCAATGAAGCAAATCGCTTGCGTGCCTAAACCATTCCTAATGAGAATAAAGAAATGGTTAAATTGTAGGTTGGTTAAAGGAACTACTGTTTAATAAAGGAGATTTAGTAATGCTTTCCAATAAACGGAGTGGCACGATACTAGTTAATTGGTTTCCACATATTACATAATACAAGTGGAAGTAAAGCCTCTTTCTGTTGTGGCAGCACCTCTGAACGCTGAGCTATTTGCTACATATGGTTTATGTGAGAATAGATGAGACCTTGCAGGAACCCCGAGGTCAGACACAGACGCTTCGTAATCTTATGTAAAGTCCCTTGCTGATAGCAGGTCACTAGTGAACATGTTTCTGCAGAAAAACCCATGGAACGTTGGTGACCTTTGAAATACAATGCGGACATCATTTTCTTATATTAAAAATAGAATGTGTCGGTTTCCTAACATTTTGTGCCCTGGATGTTTCCTTTAGTAGAGTATTACTATGGTTGAGATAATACCAAATGGCCGAGCTTTCTCGAATTCTCATCCTTGCACTGCACTATTTTTTATTTTTCTTCTCCTTCATCCTCCGCATGCTCCTGTGTTTTTTGTTTTTGGCCCCAATTCTTGATGGGTGTGAGGAGCATCTTTCGTCTGAGTTTGTAAAATCTTCAGCTGAGTTTTAAAGCCTTTGTTTTCCATTAGTTCAGAGAGATTTCACTTTTTAGTGAATGATAATACAAATCTAATGGTGTATTACACTGCGGGCCAGCAATGCCGACAGCTTCACCTGTGTTCATGATGCTGCTAAATGAGGCAGCTTTGGAAGGACAGTCGGACTGAAGCTGTCCGGGATCGGGAGCGAAAGGTGTGCTCCACCCATGTAGATCAGAACATGCTTTCACTTAGTTGTGTATTACAAGAAGGGTATGTGTTAAATAATCGCTCCAATCAACATTTTTATCCTCCTAATATATTGCACCTTCATATTATATAGCACTGTGTACTTAAAATTGCTAATTTTTTTACTTTCTACCCAGCAAATTCTTCTCTTTTCTCTGCTTATATGTGGAAACAGGAAGACTTTTGTCTTTGCGTTTATCATCCCCCCCTCTTCAGCTCCTATCCCAGCTGCTCCCCTACCTGCCAGGGACTTATGCAGGGAAAGTTGACCTCCTGTTTCTATATAGGGCTAGGAAGGATTCAGCTAGTCAGTTTTTAATCATCTGATGTCATAGACCTAATGGAAAACCGAATAATTAACTGTGTAGAAAGGGAAAATGAGCAATTGTAAGTTCACAGTGCTATATGTTATGACTGCAATATATTAAGAGGATGAAAATTTTGATGGAAGTGCTTCTTATATCTGATATTAAATGACCAGCCCCCTAAGCTGTCCATATACATGGAGATTTTTGTTTCCGTGATGATGTAACTGTTGGCTTCTTTCCAGTAAAAAAATGTAAAATTAACCTGACTGTTTGCTCAGAATCCATTCCAAAACAGGTTTGTCAGGGCTACAGTAATAATGAAAGCCGTGATGCTGGAGTGATCAGTCTTATTTAAATATTGGCTGTATAATGAAATCCAGTTCAGTGCTTAAAGAAAAATTAAAGGGTTAGATGGGAATACCCCTTTAAGCTGAAACCTTTGAAAGTTACATACTGCTGCAAAACTGTCAGCATTCAAGCTGTTTCAGGGTGCCAGGGTGGAGGAAGCTTAGTCTACCTACTAGGTAAATATTGATATACTTCTTACCATTTCAGGGCTTGATCACACATTGAGTTTTTGCCACGATAAAGCACAGTGTTCTATAGTACCAGCCAAATAAATGAGCTTTCTGAAATCTCATGCGCACACTGCATATTTTTTCTTTGCAGATTTAAACCTTCAGATATATTTTTCAAACCTGCAGCATGTCAATTCTTACATCATTTTTCCCCATTCAAATGAATGGGAAGAAAAACAAGTAATAGCTATTCAAAAATTCACTTGAAAAAATTGTATTTTACGCAGTATTTCGCTTGCCAACACTTAGTATTTGAAGCAGATTTTACTGTACCGTTTTCTTGTTAGGTTGCAGTATTTGCCTTTGTCATAGGTATTTGACTTTTTATGTAAAGGTATTTTGAGGTCTGTGAGTTTTATGTTTCTGTTCACACCCCCAAATGTACAAAGAACTAAAGCAAAACTGAAAGCATTGGCCATTCCGTCACACTGTGGCCATGAACAGACCAATGTATCCATGGATGGAACCTAGCCCTCATGACTTGCCTCTGTGCTCAAAGGCCTCATGTAGTGAGGAAGGGATGGGATCTGGAGTAGGTCTGTTTACTGTGCCCCTAAATACCTATATGACCACTGCAGCCAATCATTGAAATAAGTGATCTTTAACAAGTGAGTCTTATTTGTTTGCCATTTTTTTTCACACTTAGCTTGAACTTTTGAGTTTTTTTTTTATTATTTTTTATGAAGCACCAACGAGCACTTTGGAAATCCTGTATGCCACATCCAGGCTAGATTGCTGTAATGCTGTTTTGGCTGCTGCTGTTCCTCCGTTATAAAACTGGTGACTCGAGGCCTAATGCAGAAGCTCCTCGTATGAAGGAGATGAGTGAGTGTTTGAATAGTTTCCAATGGAAGGAGTTTTGGAAAGCGAAGCTGAGCAAAAGTGCTGCTGCAGCAAATATGTCATAAGGAAAAACAATTTGCCATCCAAGAACAACCTTTTGTCCCCATAGAGGAAGTGTTTACTATTTTCAGCTGTAAGATACTCTGATTTTATTTTCTTCTTGAATTTTTCATTAAAGGGGCTTTCCAGGCGCATGTATTTTTTTTTCTTTTATGCTTTTTCACAGCCTAGCTATAGCTAAAAATAAGAAAGTAAACCGTACTTACTTCCTGCATCTCAACTGCTAGCTTCCGGTCTGTGACAAAGCTGCAGTGATGTCACACCTCTACAGTTCATGACCGCTGCAGACAATCGCTGAGCTTACTGGTCTTGTGATGTCAACACAATATGTAGACCATGAGACCACACATGACAAGCTCTACTTAGATCTTCCCTGGGCGCTGTAGAGAGAGGCCTGCATGAAAAGAGAAGGCCAGAACAGTTCCTTTGGGACTAGAGTAGAATTGAGATGGGGTAAAATTGCTCGCTATGAGAAAAACTTTGCTTATGTGTTTCGCCCAGAATGTGCTTCTTCGACACGATGAAAATGAAGGCTTAGAATTCCTTCCACACATGGAGCAAATACAACTTTTAATATAAAACCCTTTGTTGCCAGAGTATCGGTGCTTAAGAAGTTTTCAAGTCTGTAAAATGCGTCCAGTTTCTCCAGATGGTAGAAGACGTAGCACAGTCGACCCTTGTCTGCATCTCTGGATGTGCGCTGAATATTTTGGGCTGTAACCATGAATTAATTTTTCAGATTCTTCTGTACCTCTGGCCGCTGACACTCCAGATGTATCAGAAAGCGAATCGCATACAGTGACGCGCTCTGGGTCTTCCATGTCTCGATGCTTTCCTTGTCCTACTAGCAGAGCTGAGGACACGTAACGGACCCAGCAGGAGAACAGCTGGAGTGCACATTCTTTGCATACATACTGTATTTGCGGCTGTGTTATATTCTTTGAAGCCAGGCTTTAATATAATGACTGCATAACTTGATAGCAAATGTTGTACACTGTGGTGGAAGCATGAATGAGGGGCTGTTTTCTTGTGTTTCTATCTGTGTAATCTGACCTTTATAGAACAGATGTATTGTTGGTTATGGTACCTGTGAACTTGGAGCTGTTTCGATGATGGTGCTGGTTTTGCTAACCACGGTGGGGTGCTGACGTCTCTCACTTCTGAGTGCTGCTGAGAAACAATGTTCCTGTAGAGACTTATTTATTTCTTGTTTTTCTTTACATGTGATATCTGGTAGGGAAGGAGTAAAAAGTGTAGCGTAGCTCGGTGTCTTGTCTGGTCCGTATGCAATAATGTGCATGTGAAGCTGCCGGCTTCAGTAATGGATGGCATGAGGTTACATGATATTCAGGTCACATGAAATTGTTTTCCGGAGTACTAAGAATTAGTGATTGACCGAACATCAGGACACTGCTTGTATTCTGCATGATTTGGGATTGAAACCAACTGTGGCCTGTTTTCCATATAGTTACAGGAAGTATTTCCGGGATAGAGTTAGAACTTTAAAGCGGTAGTATTAGGAAGACAATCCTTTTTGCTTACTCACTCTCATGACCTCTCGGACCCCTTTTTATGAGCATGGATTTATGTAGCAGCCATGTATTTAAAGAGGTCCACTACTATTACATTGATGACCTACCCTAGGGATAGGCCATCAGTGTCTGATCAGCCTGGGTCTGACTCCCAGCACCCCTACCGATCAGCTGTTATTGGTGTCTGTTGCCACCGGCTGGAAATACTCACTTGCAAACAGCTGACCGTTTTCTGATAGCTGCTGCGGCAGGGTACTACACTGACACCTCCTATTGATTTGAATAGGAGGCGGATGTGCAATACCAAGCCTCAGCCACTGCCAGACGACAAAGCTGCTCGGCAAGTGAGTACTTCCATCTAGCGGCTGCCACTGATAACAGCTGATCAGTGGGGATGCCAGATGTCAGACCCTGGCCAATCAGACATTGAAGCACCTGACAACTGACAGGGTAAAGTGAAATGGCATATAGGAAATCTAGTAGGATCATACCACCTAAGCCGTCTATGGGCTCAACAAACAGGCTCTCCATGCATGTGCTGTGACAGGGACACAGCCACGACACATGAAACTGCGCCGCTTGTCAGCCGGCGCGCTCCATGTATCTGGGGTCCCTCTGCAGCTTATTCGGCAAGCGCTATAGCTTGCCGAATAAGCCGGGACCCAAAGAAATTCGCTCAACTCTAGTCTAGTCTAGAAATTCGCTCAACCAGCAGATGACATGGCTCCCCAAACCATCACTGATTGTGCAAACTTCACACTAGACCTCAAGCAGCTTGGATTGTGTGCCTCTCCACTCTTCCTCCAGACTCTGGGATCTTGATTTCAAAATGAAATGCAAAATTAACTTTCATCTGATAACATCTTGGATCACTGAGCAACATTCCTGTTCTTTTTCTCCTTGGCCCAGGTAAGAAGCTTCTGGCGTTGTCTATTGGTCATGAGTGGCTTGACACAAGGAATGCGACACTTGTAGCCCATGTCCTGGATAGGTCTGTGTGTGGTGGCTCTTGAGGCAATGACTCCAGCAGCAGTCCACTCCTTGTGAATTTCCCCCACATTTTTGAATGGCCTTTTTTTAACAATCCTTTCAAGGCTGCGGTTATTCCGGTTGCTTGTGCACCTTTTTCTACCACACTTTTTCCTTCCACTCAACTTTCCATTAATATGCTTGGATACAGCACTCTATGAACAGTCAGCTTTTTTAGCAATGACCTTTTGTGGCCTACCTTCCACAGTCTTCCCCATGATTGTGAAGCCTACTGAAACAGACTAAGGGATCTTTTCAGGTGTTTTTTTTAATTATTCTAAGTTACTGAGATAATGACTTTACGGTTTTCATTGGCTGTAAGCCATAATCATCAACATTAACAGAAATAAAACTTGAGATAGATCACTCTGTAATGACTCTATATAATGAGTTTCACTTTTTGTATTGAAGAACTGAAATCAATGAACTTTTTGATGATATTCTAATTTAGTGAGAAGCACCTGTATACTCCCATTCCCACAATGAGTGGAATAGACCTGTGCTTTGTGTTTTGTGTGGATCAGTGCAGTAATTGTTACCTAGTAACAATGCATGTTTTAGAACACAGAGCTCACTGCTCCACCATTGAATTTAATTACGGCATATCTGTCTTCTGAAGTTACAGATTTAGTTGAAATTGGACATGCTGCCAATCCCCGGGACATCTGGAAGGTATACAACTACATCTGCCCCTCATAAGTGATAGAAGCTACCTAGTAGTGTATTACCACAACGCCCCCTTTACAGTGTACCAGCCACAGACCTCAGCAATATTTGTCAACCACAGGGATGCCAGACACAGATGTCATCATAAGTTCCATTCACAGATGCCCCACAAGGAGAGCTGAAGGTAAACAGCAGAGTGTTGAACCCTTGAAATCCAGCAAATACCGTAATTTGCTACATTCAATATCCAGCTATGACCTGATCCATTATAAACGCTTCTACTAGTAAAATAAGATGTATGCTCCCTGTAGATGGGGACGATGAGGAAATCTGTGTTGTACGAATGTTGTTTCCTTTGGTGTAGGAAGGGGGCAGAGTTGTAAGCCATCACTAAATCCTCAACTTTCCATTAATATGCTTGGATACAGCAATCTGAACAGCCAGCTTCATAAGCAATGATCTTTTGTGGCTTACCCTCCTTGAGGAGTTTGTCAGTGACTGCCTTCTGGACATCTGTCAAGTCAGCAGTCTTCCCCATGATTGTGGAGCCTACTGAATCAGACTACGGGACCTTTTTAATGCGTAGGAAGCCTTTGCAGGTGTTTTTTGTTAATTATTCTAATTTATTTAGATGACTTTTGGGTTTTCATTGACTGTATATCTGTTAATGTTGATGGTTATAGCTTAAACAATTGGAATAGATCACTCTGTAATGACTTCTATATAATGAGTTTCACTTTTTGTATTGAAGAACTGAAATTAACTTTGATATTCTAATTTTGTGAAAAATTATATAGTAGTCATATGTGTAGTAGTTTACATAGGTCAGATGTGGTGACAGATTCCCTATAAAGCTAGATTCACTCATCTGTGTGAATCTTAAGGTCCCCCATACACATTAGACAAATGTCGGACAAACCTGCAGATGTAGATGGGTTCGGACAACAGCCTAATGTTTATAGGGGGGACTCCGGCAGAACGATTAGTCAAAGCATTGTTCATCCTTCATCCATCTAATGCATCGAAGTCTTTACCATCCAAGAGAGACAGTGTTTTGTTTTTGTTTTGTTTTTTCTTGTTTTTTTTTTTCCCGCTAGCCATGTGGGCTGTCCATCTTTTTTTTTTAAATCTTTTTCTCTCATCAGTCGACTCTTATCAACATCCCTTAAAAATATATGGAACAATGAAGTGCAAAGTCATGCTGTTAATGGCTACTACAATGTAGGAACCATAGTAATTAATGGCGCATAATTCAGTTAAATTACACGGCTAAATGTAATGAGAATGTTTGTATCTATAATGTAAAATAGTGGGGTAAAAATAGTCACAATAAGTCATGTAATTCCTTTAATTTTCTCTTCTGGTTTAGGCTGAATTCAGACAGCTGTCAACACTTTTGGGTTGTTGGAAGCGAGGGGCTCTGTGTGCTTGTCTGTATTTAGGATGGGTTCTGGAGCTAGCGTCTCTTGCATGTACAGTACATATAAAACGAGCCAGACTGCATGTTACAAATTGTTCCAGTGGTTCACTTGGAAAATTGCCTGTGTACGCGTGAACAGTAACACACTTGCACACTAACCTAAAATACATCCATCTGAGCGAAACCTTCATATAATTCAAGAAAATCTGACTCTGCGCCATGGGCAACTGCTCCTGCCTTTTGTATAAACAGATTGTGTTCCCCATATTTTATTTTTTTACATTTTTTTTTTTCCTTTGTAGAAGTTGATGTCTCACCTTAAGACCCCATCCTACCCCAAAAATGATGTCCTAGAGCCATCAGTTTGATTGGAGTGCTGGTTGATCATGTGTACCACTCCTCTATTCGTTGTTCATGGACCGCCATAGATGGCTGAATGCTGTACCGACAGTGGGATTCCCCCTCTAAAGGGGAGAACTTGCAATTTTGGTACAACCCATTTAAAGTGACTGAAAGAATGTGGCTTAGGAGCAGGAAGTATTTAAAAAGTTAGAATTACCTGTTAAAGTGGATCTGCCATCAGAGAATACAATACAAACTGCGCCTGTACTGTGTATGAGGGCACCCAATTCGTCCCCAAGGCAGATAATATATATAGTACAGACCAAAAGTTTGGACGCACATTCTCATTTAAAGATTTTTCTGTATTTTCATGACGATGAAAATTGTAAATTCAAACTGAAGGTATCAGAACTATGAATTAACACATGTGGAATTATATACTTAAAAAAGTGTGAAACAACTGAAGATATGTCTTATATTCTAGGTTCTTCAAAGTAGCCACCTTTTGCTTTGATGACTGCTTTGCACACTCATGGCATTCTCTTGATGAGCTTCAAGAGGTAGTCACTTCAAATGGTCTTCCTACAATCTTGAAGGAGTTCCCAGAGATGCTTGGCACTTGTTGGCCCTTTTGCCTTCACTCCGCGGTCCAGCTCACCCCAAACCATCTCGATTGGGTTCAGGTCTGGTGACTGTAGAGGCCCGGTCATCTGGCGTAGCACCCCATCACTCTCCTTCTTGGTCCAATAGCCCTTATACAGCCTGGAGGTGTGTTTGGGGTCATTGTCCTGTTGAAAAATAAATGATGGTCCAACTAAACGCAAACCGGATGGAATAGCATGCCGCTGCAAGATGCTGTGGTAGCCATGCTGGTTCAGTATGCCTTCAATTTTGAATAAATCCCCAACAGTGTCACCAGCAAAGCACCCCCACACCATCGCACCTCCTCCTCCATGCTTCATGGTGGGAACCAGGCATGTAGAGTCCATCTGTTCACCTTTTCTGTGTCGCACAAAGACACGGTGGTTGGAACCAAAGTTCTCAAATTTGGACTCGTCAGACCAAAGCACAGATTTCCACTGGTCTAATGTCCATTCCTTGTGTTCTTTAGCCAAAACAAGTCTCTTCTGCTTGTTGCCTGTCTTTAGCAGTGGTTTCCTAGTAGCTATTTTACCAGGAAGGCCTGCTGCACAAAGTCTCCTCTTAACAGTTGTTGTAGAGATGTCTGCTGCTAGAACTCTGTGTGGCATTGACCTGGTCTCTAATCTGAGCTACTGTTAACCTGCGGTTTCTGAGGCTGGTGACTCGGATAAACTTATCCTCAGAAGCAGAGGTGACTCTTGGTCTTCCTTTCCTGGGGCGGTCCTCATGTAAGCCAGTTTCTTTGTAGCGTTTGATGGTTTTTGCAATTGCACTTAGGGACACTTTCAGGGTATGTGCACACGTCCGGATTTTTAGCGTTTTTTTTTGCGGAATTTCGCCATAAAAACGCTATAATTCCGCATCAAAAATGCTAAAAATATGCATCCTATCATTTAGAATGCATTCCGGAATTTTTGTGCAGATGGATGCGTTTTTTTCCGCAAAAAAAACGCAATCCGCAAAAAAAATGAACATGCTCATTCTTTTTGCGGATTTTTTGCGGATTCCCTGATGAAAGGACATTCAGGGGAGAAAAAAAAAAACGCAAAAAATCCGCAAAAATTCCGCGCAAAATCCGCGCAAAAACCGCGAAAAATCAGCGCGGAAAAAAACGCAAATTTCTGCCAGAAAACTCCGGATTTTGTCAGGAAAATAACCTGACGTGTGCACATAGCCTCAAAGTTTTCCCAGTTTTTCAGACCGACTGACTGACCTTCATTTCTTAAAGTAATGATGGCCACTCCTTTTTCTTTTCTTGGCTGCATTTTTCTTGCCATAATACAAATTCTAACAGTCTATTCAGTAGGACGCTCAGCTGTGTATCCACCAGACTTCTGCTCAACACAACTGATGGTCCCAACCCCATTTATAAGGCAAGAAATCCCACTTATTAAACCTGACAGGGAACACCTGTGACGTGAAAACCATATCCAGTTACTGCCTCTTGAAGCTCATCAAGAGAATGCCAAGTGTGCAAAGCAGTCATCAAAGCAAAAGGTGGCTACTTTGAAGAACCTAGAATATAAGACATATTTTCAGTTTTCACACTTTAAGTATATAATTCCACATGTGTTAATTCATAGTTCTCATGCCTTCAGTGTGAATTTACAATTTTCATAGTAATGAAAATACTGGAAAATCTTTAAATGAGAAGGTGTCCAAACTTTTAGTCTGTACTGTAGGTGGAGGAAGATTGGGCACTTGGATTTCTGCAAGACCAAATCTTCTTACAAAATAAGCTGGGCACAAATATTCCTTTCAATGCAATCACAAAAGAACACCGAACTAAATTCAATAAAATATTAGTATTTATTTTAATAATTTGTATTTTTTTTTACTTTTCTCTGTACTGTAACCTAACACTAGCCACTTCCCTTGATACCCCCACCCCCTTCTATGTGATTCCTTTTCTTCCTGTCTATATTAATACTGATTTTTAACTTATTTTATGTATACTCTTAAAATGTAGTAGTTTAATGAATGAACTAGAGCTATAAACCATTGCTGAATACCAAAAGTGAGACTTGGGCCAGGTTCACATTAGATTTTAGCCTTACTGTAAGTGGCTCCGTAGGGGCTTGCGTCTGGAGCTCTGGAAAACTTGATTCGTCTGTATTAACTTGTGGCTGTTGACTGTAATGGTGCAGATGGAGTCACTCTGTGCTCTATCGGACAGTCAACCATGTTTTGGTGCCCGCCTCAAATAAACAGTTACTGCTGAAAATGATGTCCAAAAGAGCACAAAGCCTATTGCCCCATTGTCGTTTACTTCCAGATCCCTTTTCCAGGTCTCCAGATATAAGCCCTGTCAGCGCCTCTAATGATCAACTAAATTGAAGTGTGAATGTAGTCTAATTGCACCTAGTCTATAACACAATAATTACTCCATTGTGATTATGTACAGACGACCATGTATTCTCTCATCCAAGAGAATCGGGTTGATTGTTAATTACACTGTGACCATACCCTGATCAGAGTGTGAGTATTCTCTAAAATGAGAAGACGGGGAGAAAAAAATGTCTCCATCTTCTCCATTCTGTCAGTCTCCGATTTCATCAGCGTGCTGTCTGATAGTTCCTATGGGACTCACTGACTTGCATGGCCAAGTGTGATCCAAATATTGCTTGCAATTTTTTTTTTTTTATCCATCTGGCTGATCCAAGGAAAAAATCTGACATCTGTATGGCCCCACAAAATAATACTGGTCCGATAGCGATCCAATGTTTTGACAGATCGCACTCGGATCGAAAATATATCTATGTGCCCATAAAGCTATGCATTGAAATAAATATGTATGGTTGACCAACAGTCACTCAAGCTAGGTCCTCGAATACTTCCTTGGATTCAAACACAGGGTGGCAAAAGGAGTAAAAGGCCAAATGTTAATCTAGCACAGTGATTGGTGTAGAACAATGGTCCCCACCGATTCTTACCTTTAAAAACCTCATTAAGCTCAGAGATGACTGTGATACAAATCCATAGAACCCTTTCCTTACACCCATGGTGGTGACATGCAGGCTTTCAATACTCCTCCACAATAGTGACACCCCCAGCCCCCCATGACCAGTATGGTGACAGACAAATCTTAGCCACAAATCAGAGACCTTTTTTGGCCCCCTCTCTTTAAAGGCAGTATACTAACATCTGGCGGTTCTCACCTCACCTCCCTTCAGTATTCTCTCACCAAGCACTCCCACTACATTATCGCATGCAGCTTGAAGTAAACCTGGCAGTATCCTCCTACCATACCATATATATCTGTCCACCCTCGCAGCCAGTATATGCGCACTCACATATAATCCTCTGTGCCGGACCACTAACAAGTCACACCTGGCGACCATCCTTTTATGGCTATAAAGACACAGATGATTGGCCTCGGGGAGACCAAAACATCCAACACTGCGGAGACACCATCACGTGTTTCTCAACGCAGTGATTCCAGAACACTGCCCCCATCCCTTATGGGAAATATGCAGATGCATGTAAAGAAGCTGCGGAGACACCATCACGTGTTTCTCGACGCAAGCAGTGAATAGCCAGGCCTTTCCCCGGGAAGGAACAACCACGGGAAGGGCAGCATCCTATGAGGGAAGGCCACCTATGCCAAGCATGGTATCCATCCACAGACAGCTGTTTCGGGGTGTTTGCCCCTCATCAGTGTGGAGTAGGAATCTTTTATGGCTGTTTAGTAGACAAGAGCCTCACGCTATAAACCCATAAGCCAGAGACGCAGGTTGGGGACATCTGGTGTAGACTGTGCTGATCAGATCTAATGACATGCTGAAAATACCCTCATATTTAGTGAAATATATTTAGCTATGAGCTCTTTTCATTTTTCTCCTTGTTTTTAAAACCTACAGAGAGAGCAAGCCTATACACTGAGACTATACAGATTGCATTGTGGGAAACATTACTTTTCAGGACGTCCCTCCTCACAGCACCATCAGGAGGTTGTCCTTCTTATCCTTGATAGGGACAGGAACACACAAGAGGTTAAAAGGCCCCTCCCTCCACCACACTCTGTTTTTCCTGTCCCTATCGGGGACCGATCCAGAAGAGGATTACCTTCAGCTTCCAGGGAGCAGGAGCTCCGGTGCCGGACGCAGGAGGATAGGGCTCAGGTCCTCGTCATCTCTCCCCTTTCTCCTGCTGAAAGTCTGGAGGCCAAAACCCTGCCGAACAAGGTGTCCTTGAGCCTGGTCCACGGCAGTGATGGGCCCTGGAAAGAGACTATTCCCCTCCCGAGGGGCTCTCGGCTCGCACGACGCGTCCCGGTGTATTTTCGATGCACACATGAGCAACTTCTGGTTTCAAGAGAGACGCGTGCGCTCTAGCGGCCGGCGTGCATTCCACTGTGGAACACACTTCCAGTCTATTTGAAAAAAAGGGCGCTGAATCCTAAAACTAAGCGTGAACCGCCTTTTTTTTTTTTGATGATTCAGATGGAAAACAGGTGAGGCAATACTATTTAGGTATAGCAGGAGGGGGAAGCTGATGTTCCAGTCAGCAGGTCAGCCAGCCATGGAAGGACAATCTATTAACCGGTCTAATAGTCCTACTGAAACCCCAGTACAAGTGAGTTTTCTGGGATTTTGTGACTCACACTATCAATTATACCCCCATCTAAATAGTGTGGCCATATAACAGAGTGACAGTGTATTCCTTTGTTCCTTTATAGGACAAGGAAACCCCTAGAAGGACTATAGCACCATCTGCACCTGAAAAGAAGGGGAAGAAATGTGCCATGTGTTACACTAAAATAGCAGAGGCATATGCGAAGCAATTGTGCTCAAAGTGCATCGTTAAAGTGGTCAAAGATGAACACTCCTCTTTTATGATGGATATAAGAACCATTATAAGGGAGGAGGTTCAAAGTACTGTTTCAGAATTTGTTGCTCCACATCCCTCCCCAGAGGGTCCTAGACCAAAGACACCACGGTGGGAGATGGAATCCTTCTCTGAAGGAGAGGATTTTTCAAATGACACTAACCCAGAGCAGGAGGAAAGCGAGGGATTTGTGTCAACCCTCCCAGAGGAAAAGAAAAAATACCTTCTCTCTTGGGAAGATACGGACGAACTATTGTCTGCCGTTAGGAATACTATGGGAGTGGGGGATGCCTGTCAACCCCTTTCCGCAGGACAGGATGAAATGTTCGGGTTAAAGGGAACCTGTCAAACCCCCCCCCCCTCCTTCCCCAGGCGTTTTTAACTAAAAGAGCCAGCTTGTGCAGCACTAATGCTGCATTCTGTCAAGGTGGCTCTTTTTTAGTTCGGGTCCCTGCAAACGCTGCAATAATCGCTTTTATAATTTGTCCCCGATACCTTGAAATAGACCTGGGGGCATGTCTTTGCCCTAAGACCCCCCTCCCCCCCCAGACCCCCGGACAGAAACGCCTCCCAGCCATCACTCAGGGCCTCTGTGCGTCACCTCCTCTTCCTTCATTAGCATCCCCTGCGCTGTAAGTTTTTCCTCTTTTCGGGCATGCGCAGTTGCGCTGCCTTTCGAACTTACAGCGCAGGTGCCAGGGACGCTAATGAAGGAAGAGGAGGCGGCGCCTGGCGCGCAGAGGCCCTGAGTGACGGCTGGGAGGAGTTTCTGTCCGAGGGAAAAGACATGCCCCCAGGTATATTTCAAGGCATCGGGGACAAAATATAAAAGCGATTATTGCAGGGACCCGAACTAAAAGAGCCACCTTGACAGAATGCAGCATTAGTGCTGCACAGGGTTGCTTTTAGTTTAAAAACGCCTGGGGGGGGGGAGGTGACAGGTTCCCTTTAAGACCTCGCATGAATAAAGTATTCACCGTCAATAACCACATTAAAGCTATGATTTCAGAGGAGTGGGAAGATCTAGAGAAAAAACTAACCATCCCAGGAAGTTTTAGATCACCTCTCTCGTTTTGAAAGTGAGGACATTAAACTATGGGAAGAAACCCCGAAAGTAGATATCCCAATAGTAAGTGTAGCAAATAAAACTGCTATCCCTTTTGAAGACTCTTCGTGCATTAAAGGTCCTATGGATAGGAAGGCAGAGGATCTTCTAAAGAATTCATGGGAGTCGTCTGCTGCTGTAATCAAAACAAATATAGCTTCAACCTCAGTGGCTAGGTCTATGAATATATGGTTGTTGGAGTTGAAGGCCCATTTAAGAAATAAGTCTTACCCATATGGTTTGTGCTGAAGTCTGTATCCTCCATGTTTAAAGTTTGTGAATAAAGAAAATTCTTTTTTACGGATTCGGTGAAGCTGGACATTCCTTTCTTTTTTTAAGAAATAAGTCCCCTAGAGAAGTGATATTGGAGTCCTATGCCGTTGCTCAGAATGGTGACAGCTTTTATGGCGGATGCCTCAGAGGAATCCATTAGATTCGCCACAAGGAACGAAGCTCTGACAAATACAGCAGTGCGGGCAATTTGGCTAAAAACCTGGTCAGGGGACTGTAACTCAAAAAATAAATTGTGCTCCATTCCCTTTTTGGGACTTTGGGTTTTTGATCCAGTACTGGACAGAGCATCAGATGACAAAAAAGGTTTCCCAGAATAGAAACCTAAAAAGGTCTTGTCCTTTTGTAAGCCTTATTCCCAGCAGAAACCAGAGTACAGAGGGAAGGGAAAGACTGGCAGATGGAGCTACTTGAAAGGCGGTGAGGGAAGAAGTACCCTTTCCGGTTCGACAAGTAGCTCTCGAAGACAGTGACGCCAGGATGGTAGGGGGAAGGCTAAAGAATTTTCTCCCAGCTTTGTCAGAAGTGTCCAGAAATCTGTGGATACTGCAGACGGTAGCGGAAGGCTACAGGATCCAATTGATAGAGATATCCCAGGGATGGTTTCACCTGACAGCTGTCCAGTCTCCCCAGGTTACCAAAAGACTGCAATCAGACGTAGAGAAGTTGATACGTTCAGGTGCAGTGATTCCGGTACCAGAAGCAGAGTGGGGTCTTGGCTACTATTCGGGCCTTTTCTCAATCAAATAGCCAGGGGGAGATTATCGCACGATAATAAATCTAAAATCTCTAAACAAATGGTTTGCATACAAAAGGTTAAAAATGGAGTCTATAAAATCTACAACCCCATTAATCAAACAAATTATGCGCATTATCACGTACCGATTCATCCCCACAGCCAGCGATATCTGAGATTCACAGTGATGAAAGGAAAGGAAGTGTCATTACCAATTCAAATGCCTCCCATTTGGTCTTTCCTCGGCGCCATGCATATTTCCCAAGCTGATGACAGAAGTGATGGCTTTTCTCAGAGAACAAGGAATAGTGATTGTCCAGTATCTGGACAATTTCCTTTTGATGGCCGAGTCCCCCCAGCAACTCAAAGCCAGTTTAACCTCAACCATCTTGTTTCTAAACAACCTACCGTAGGTTACATAGTTACATAGTTATTAAGGTTGAAGGAAGACTATATGTCCATCTAGTTCAACCCATAGCCTAACCTAACATGTTGATCCAGAGGAAGGCAAAAAAACCCCATGTGCAAAGAGTAAGCTCCACATTGGGGAAAAAAATTCCTTCCCGACTCCACATACGGCAATCAGACTAGTTCCCTGGATCAACGCCCTATCAAGGAATCTAGTGTATATACCCTGTAACATTATACTTTTCCAGAAAGGTATCCAGTCCCCTCTTAAATTTAAGTAATGAATCACTCATTACAACATCATACGGCAGAGAGTTCCATAGTCTCAATGCTCTTACAGTAAAGAATCCGCGCCTGTTATTATGCTTAAACCTTTTTTCCTCCAACCGCAGAGGATGCCCCCTTGTCCCTGTTTCAGGTCTATGATTAAAAAGATCATCAGAAAGGTCTTTGTACTGTCCCCTCATATATTTATACATTAAAATAAGATCACCCCTTAGTCTTCGTTTTTCCAAACTAAATAGCCCCAAGTGTAATAACCTATCTTGGTATTGCAGACCCCCCAGTCCTCTAATAACCTTGGTCGCTCTTCTCTGCACCCGCTCCAGTTCAGCTATGTCTTTCTTAAACACCGGAGACCAGAACTGTGCACAGTATTCTAAGTGTGGTCGAACTAGTGACTTGTATAGAGGTAAAATTATGTTCTCCTCATGAGCATCTATGCCTCTTTTAATGCATCCCATTATTTTATTTGCCTTTGTAGCAGCTGCCTGACACTGGCCACTGAATTTAAGTTTGTCATCCACCCATACACCCAGGTCTTTTTCATTGACGGTTTTGCCCAGAGTTTTAGAATTAAGCACATAATTATACATCTTATTACTTCTACCCAAGTGCATGACCTTACATTTATCCCCATTAAAGCTCATTTGCCATTTATCAGCCCAAGCTTCTAGTTTACATAAATCATCCTGTAATATAAAATTGTCCTCCTCTGTATTGATTACCCTGCAGAGTTTAGTGTCATCTGCAAATATTGAAATTCTACTCTGAATGCCCCCTACAAGGTCATTAATAAATATGTTAAAAAGAAGAGGGCCCAATACTGACCCCTGTGGTACCCCACTGCTAACCGCTACCCAGTCCGAGTGTGCTCCATTAATAACCACCCTTTGTTTCCTATCCCTGAGCCAGCTCTCAACCCACTTGCACATATTTTCCCCTATCCCCATTATTCTCATTTTATGTATCAACCTTTTGTGTGGCACCGTATCAAAAGCTTTTGAAAAGTCCATATACACTACATCCACTGGGTTCCCTTGGTCCAATCTGGAACTTACCTCTTCATAGAAACTGATCAAATTAGTCTGACATGAACGGTCCCTAGTAAACCCGTGCTGATACTGGGTCATGAGGTTATTCCTCTTCAGATACTCCAGTATAGCATCCCTTAGAATGCCCTCCAGTATTTTACCCACAGTAGAGGTTAAGCTTACTGGCCTATAATTTCCGAGTTCAGTTTTTGTCCCCTTTTTGAATATTGGCACCACATTTGCTATACGCCAGTCCTGTGGCACAGACCCTGTTATTATGGAGTCTTTAAAGATTAAAAATAATGGATAATAAACTGGGAAAAGTCAGACTTGCTGCCAGGGAAATGAAAGGTCTTCAGAGGAATTCTCCTGGACTCAGAGAGGCAGATGTCCTTCCTACTGATGAAAAGGCTGGAGGAACTAAGAGACAAAGTTTTAACCTTCAAAGGAAGATGTCAGGTGTCCATCAGAGAGGCTATGAGAATACTGGGTCTGATGACTGTTTCTATTCCAGGAGTGTATGTAGCATAAATGTTGGTGATCTGTAGGCCATTCTGCACGCTCCTGAGACTGCGAGCAGACCTCAGCCATGTGACTTCTTGAGGTAAGTAGACACTTTTTTGTGATAAGTGGAAAAGTCACTTATTATTATTATTATTATTATCTTCTATAGTGCCAACATATTCCGCAGCACTTTATATTTTAGAGGAGACTTGTACAGACAATAGACATTACCGCATAACAATAAACAGATCAAAGCAGATACCAAGAGGAATGAGGGCCCTGCTCGCAAGCTTTCAATCTATGAGGAAAAGGGGTGACACAAGAGGTGGATGGTAACAATTGCTTTCATTGTTCGGACCAGGCATACAGAGAGAATCTGGTGTTCATGTAATGCTGCATGAACCGGTTATCAGCCTAAGTATGTAACAGTACAGACACAGAGGGCTATTAAATGCATAAAGTGTGTGAGAACATGATGCGAGGAACCTGGTTATGTCAAATGTAACAATGAAATTAAATTTCCACAATAAATGGACATACGAAAGGTATTCAGACTCATGATGTGTGCACACACTGAATAGATGGCCATAAATGTTTGATTTATGATAGGAGAGACAGGATCAAGATAGAAAGAAACCTGAAGATTTTTTGTGACTACTACGATGGCCACATTGCAGGTTGGGAAATGTTGTTTATGCTTATTGGCAAGATTGATATAATACAAAATAGATCCAAATGCTTACCTTTATGTAATGGGCGATTGATCGTTATGTCCTATTTTGAAGCATTGGTGGTTCCGGTCGTTGCATCCTGTAGGTTATAATTGTTTGGCATTCACAATAACGGCAAGTTTATGTTGTGGAGGGATTATCTATAGCAGACAGCAGTTGGCGCTGTGCTGTCAGTGTTTAACTAGTTCAAGACCGGGGCGTCTTACCCCATTCCTGATCAGGCATATTTTCAGGCCTTTTTTGTACAAAGGAATTTTAAGAGCTCTAAAAAAAAACCCAAAAAACAGCCCTTTACTTATTTTAATAATCTTTGCATTTTTTTAATGTACACAACGGAGCTCTATAAAATAAATTTTCACATTTTGTTCCCTTTCCGTAACAATAATTTTTATTCTATTTTTCTGAGTGCACTGCTCAGGGGCCAGGAAAGGTCAGAGAGACACGGCGCCTGCGCACTGCAGTACTTTGCTCTGCCCTCAATAGGGCAGACAAAGTACGCCTGCGCCGGAGCTGCAGCGTGAAGACAAGAAGAGGACGTCATCGTAAGAAGATGGGAGGCCCCGGACCGGACCGTGACGCCCATCGGATAGGACCGCCCACCCAGGTGAGTATAATCTAACCTCTTTTTCTCATCTTTCAGAGTACATCGGGGGCTTCATTACAGAATGCTGTAGGTAAGCCCCTGATGCCGGTGGCCTTAGCTCATTGTCGATTTTGGGGGTGACAGGTTCCCTTTAAGACCAACTAAACCTCGTGGCCACACTATAGAGATGATCTGGGTCTTTTAGGACCCAGCATCTCATGATTCCTCCTGGCACTCAACGGTGGAGGAAGCACTGATGGCCCTTTCTATATTGTTTAATATATCTTTTTATTGGAAGTTTATGAAGTATTACAATCAACATACTCAAAAGAAACATTCCACAGGCGGACTGGGTAGAAAATTATAATTTCATTAACGAATAATATCCAGTACATTAACATACGGAAGAAGAAATATAAAATCACATAAAAAATAAGAGATCACAAAAAATATTATACAAGATGGGAAGGATCCCACATTTACTAATTTAATCTTCACCTTCTAAGGCTCCTTTCACACTAGCGTCGGAATCTCCCTGTCGCAATGCGTCGGGGAGAGATTCCAGCACTAGCGTTTGCTGCATTGCACAATGGGTGCAGCGGATGCATTTTTCCGGCGCAACCGCTGCCCCATTGTAAGGTGCGGGGAGGTGGGGGCGGAGTTCCGGCCGCGCATGCGCGGTCGGAAAAAGCGGTCCGTCAGGAGAAAAAAAAACGTTACATGTAGCGTTTTTTTCTCCCGACGGTCCGCAAAAGCACGACGCATCTGTCGCTCGACGGATGCGACGTGTGGCAATCCGTCGCAAATGCGTCGTCAATGCAAGTCTATGGGGAAAAAACGCATCCTGCAAAACGACGCATTGTGACGGATTGCAGAAAACGCTAGTGTGAAAGTAGCCTTATATCCAATTTTTAATACGGAGTTCACCTAATGTAGGTTGTTTTTTAGGTCTTCTAAGATAGCACTGAGCAAGCGGTGTATAAATACTATGTACACAGCAGTCACAGGCTGATATGGTAATAAGCCATCTCTGCCTTCTGGGTGGGGAGACTGGCTGTGTAAGACAGCCGGCGCTCCGCTCCTGCAGCTGTATGATCCTGTGCAGCTGCTTACTCTGCACTGACATTGTAGAACCTCATCACAGAGTAACAAACTATATCTAAAATATGGTGGCGCTAAGTATCAAGCTCAATAACCCTGCAGCGACACCAACAAACATCCACCTACTGTTTGTAAAAAGAAAAAAATGTATATCAACTTGGTATATGTCAGAATATATACCGGTACGCGCTGGGTGTATATATTCTGACATATACCAAGTTGATATACAGAGTAACAAACGTACCGCCCCTATGATTTGACCCTAGTCATTCCGGAAGTAGTTAATACTGTAATGTATGACCACTTTAGAACTTTAGTCAGTTCTCTTCCTGTAATCCTCCTTATCGGGATGATGCAGATAATGGTTGCTATATTTTTCGATGATTTTGTTGAAAGCAGAAATTTACAACAATATGGTGTTCAGGAATGTTTCATAAAGAGAGTTGAATTCCATGTAGGATTTTATGGTTTATCATTATGTCTGAGCACTTACTGTTTTCCTACACTGGTTTATTTTGGGATAATTGAAGTCTTACATAAACAGACCACTTTCCTGTGAGTAGGGCTGTGGCTACTGAAGTACATCTTGTCTGTAATCCTCCACATTCTTGTAGGGGTTTGGGGCCTCGGATCACATTCTTGTTTTTACTTTATTACTTTTTCATCTTGTTTGGCAATAAATACGTGTTTAAATGTGTGTTATTTCAGACTTTAGTCTGATCCCTTGCAGCATTTGGCATTCCAGGGACAGTAATACCTCCTCAGCTTGGGAGCACCTGGTCATGAAGAGAGGGTTTGTTGACAAGTGATGCTGCCGACATATTTTACAGGATAGGACAGTGTTTTCTTGTGTTTTTCCCCTTATCAATGGTGGTTAATAGGAATGCGATCACACATATAGGGCTCAAACTTTAGGGCTGTGGAGTCGGTAAGCCAAATCTCCTCCTCCTCCTCAATTTGCCTTTATTCCAACTCCACAGCACTGGTCACTATTGAGCATGTGCATAAAGTGCAGCACAGATTCATCTCGACTAAAAGCTGAGATCCTTAGATCAGGAGCAGAACAGACATTTATAGGACATTTCATAACTTTCCAAAATTCTTATGAAAACATTTACAGCACATCCTGCTGTGAGCTATTGTACCCAATTTATTATATACTAGCTGAAGAGCCCGGCGTTGCCTGGGCATAGTAAATATCTGTGGTTAGTTATAGCACCTCACTTCTCTTATTTTCCCATCACGCCTCTCATTTTCCCAATCACATCTTTCATTTTCCCCCTCACATCTCTCATTTTCTCCCTCACACCTCTCATTTTCTCCCTCACTCCTCTCATTCCCCCCTAACACTTGTCATTTCAACCTCACATCTGTCATTTTCTGATCACTCCACTATTTTTCCTCACTTCTCTCATTTTGCACTCACACCTTTTCATTTTCACCTCACACCTCTCATTTTCACCTCATCACCTCAGTATATACATGTTTGTCATCTCCCTTATATATAGTATACATCTGTATGTCATCTCCTGTATATACCTGTATGTCATCTACCCTGTATATAGTATATACCTGCTGTGTGTCATCTCCCCTATATATAGTTTATATCTGAGTGTCATCTCCTCCTGCATATAGTATATACCTGCATGTCATCTTCTATATATAGCATATACCTGTCATCTCCTCCTGTATATATATGTACCTATATGTCATCTCCTCCTCTATATAGTATATACCTGTGTGTCATCTCTCCTGTATATAGTATATATCTGTGTGTCATCTCCCCTGTATATAGTATATACCTGTGTGTCATCTCCTCCTGTATTAGACCTCGTTCACACGTTATTTGCTCAGTATTTTTACCTCAGTATTTGTAAGCTAAATTGGCAGCCTGATAAATCCCCAGCCAACAGGAAGCCCTCCCCCTGGCAGTATATATTAGCTCACACCTACACATAATAGACAGGTCATGTGACTGACAGCTGCCGTATTTCCTATATGGTGCAATTGTTGTAGTTTGTCTGCTTATTAATCAGATTTTTATTTTTGAAGGATAATACCAGACTTGTGTGTGTTTTAGGGCGAGTTTCGTTTGTCAAGTTGTGTGTGTTGAGTTGCGTGTGGCGACATGCATGTAGCGACTTTTGTGAGATGAGTTTTGTGTAGCAACATGCGTGTAGCAACTTTTTGTGTGTCGAGTTGCATGTGACAGGTTAGTGTAGCAAGTTGTGTGCAGCAAGTTTTGCGCATGGCGAGTTTTGCGCGTGGCGAGTTTTATGTCTGGTGCCTTTTGAGCATGTGCAAGTTTTGTGTGAGGCAACTTTTGCATGTGTTGCAACTTTTGTGCATGTGGCAATTTATCCGCGTGTGCAAGTTTTGCGTGTGGCGAGTTTTTCATGAGGAGAATTTTGCACTTGTGGCGAGTTTTGCTAGAGCCTAGTTTTTGCATGTGGCGAGTTCTGCGCGTGGCGAGTTTTGAGTGGCGACTTTTGTGTTTTGACTTTTATGTGGCGAGGTTGGAGAATGTGTGGTGAAATGTGTGCTGAGGGTAATATGTGTTCAAGCACGTGGTAGTGTGTGGCGCATTTTGTGTGTGTTCATATCCCCGTGTGTGGTGAGTATCCCATGTCGAGGCCCCACCTTAGCAACTGATCGGTATATACTCTTTGGCGCCATCGCTCTCATTCTTTAAGTCCCCCTTGTTCACATCTGGCAGCTGTCAATTTGCCTCCTACACTTTTCCTTTCACTTTTTTCCCCATTATGTAGATAGGGGCAAAATTGTTTGGTGAATTGGAACGCGCGGGGTTAAAATTTCGCCTCACAATATAGCCTATGACGCTCTCTGGGTCCAGACATGTGACTGTGCAAAATTTTGTTTCTGTAGCTGCGACGCCTCCAACACTTTTCCTTTCACTTTTTCCCCATTATGTAGATAGGGGCAAAATTGTTTGGTGAATTGGAACGTGCGGGGTTAATATTTCACCTCACAACGTAGCCTATGACGCTCTCAGGGTCCAGACGTGTGACTGTGCAAAATTTTGTTTCTGTAGCTGCGACGCCTCCAACACTTTTCCTTTCACTTTTTCCCCATTATGTAGATAGGGGCAAAATTGTTTGGTGAATTGGAACGTGCGGGGTTAATATTTCACCTCACAACGTAGCCTATGACGCTCTCGGGATCCAGACGTGTGACTGTGCAAAATTTTGTGGCTGTAGCTGCGACGGTGCAGATGCCAATCCCGGACATACATACACACACACACACACACACACACACACACACACACACACACACACACACACACACACACACACACACACACACACACACACACACACACACACACACACACACACTCGGCTTTATATAGTCGACTAGATGGTGGCCCGATTCTAACGCATCGGGTATTCTAGAATATGCATGTCCACGTAGTATATGGACAATGATGATTCCAGAATTCGCGGCAGACTGTGCCCGTCGCTGATTGGTCGAGGCAACCTTTATGACATCATCGTCGCCATGGCAACCATTATGACATCTACATCAATACTGTGCCCCTCCCTGAATCAGAAACGTGAGATTTCTACGTCCTTTATGACATCATCGTCGCTGTGCCCGTCGCTGGCGGCCTCGACCAATCAGAGACGCGGGATTTCCTGGACAGACAGACGGAAAACCCCTTAGACAATTATATATATAGATTTTAGAAGTCGGTCCATTTTATGCCGACTCAGACTCCACCAAAATGGACACCAATTCCCTGACTGTGACTCCAGAGCCCTGCGTTAAAGTATGAATTCTTGGAATATACACCACTTCATGAGTCTAAGCTAGAAAGGCTGGCGGCCCTTCTAATTATTTGGTTTGTTTCAGATACTTTCATTACGAATCGTTGCATAAAAACCGAACATGATACGGGTATCATGGCAAATTTTACTTATGGTTTAAATGTCCTTAAAGGGAGTTTGTCAGCAGGATTTTGCCACCTAATCTGAGAGCAGCATAATGTAGGGGCCCTGACTGCAGAGATGTCACTTACTGGGCTATTTGCCGTAGATTTTATAATTGACTGCTGATAAAAGTGATTTTATCACTAGAGCTCTATATAACCTCGACCCCACCACTGATTGGCTTTTTTCTGCCTATGCACAGCGTACCAAGAAAGCTGCCCATCGGTGTTGAGAACGGGGTTATACAAAGCTCAGTGTTCAGAGAACTGATAGATCTGTAGCAGATAAAACAGGGTGTTTTCATCAAAACTACTGCAAGCAGCACAGAAGTGATACTGGAAATGTTGTCGTCTCTGACCCTACATCATCCAGCTCTCAAGGCAGCAAAAAGCTGGTGCCATAGACCCTCTGAATGGAAAGTGTACTGATGCATGTCTGGCTTCTATGTACCATGAAACCAGAATACGCAATAATTTAACTGCAATCTCTCCAGTCGCCCATTCGGAGTCTGTATCTTGTGTTCTGAGAGGTTGTGGGTGAAGACTAATCTTTTAGGTACGGTTGGCGTCATGTGAAGAGCTTATGTTTGGCATATAAGCCCATAAATACTCATCTGACAGAGGCCTAAAGGACAGTCTTCTGCATTGGGCTGTTGTGCAATGTGCTACAACAATATTACAAGTTTCAGAAGTTCGAGAAGTATAGGACCTGGTCAAGAGATGTCTCTTTTGTGCTTGGCAGTACATGTGCTTCTTGGTTAGTTGTTACATTCAGATGACGCACTCCGATCAGACAATTGATATTGGTATTTAAAAATTTCAGAATTTATTTTTGCAGTTAAAGGGGTGATCCACCCTTGACGAAATTTACGGCAAGCCCTGCAGCTGGCCAAATCGTAGGGTCTAATGTACACTGCTTAGAGTTGACTCCACTTTCCAAACGTGACCTCAAGACTGCGATTTTGGATAGTTGCGGTCACATGCAGACTAGAGTCTCAGCCTTTTCTATTATCGAGATGCTGCTGAGACTCTAGTAGGCATGTGATGACCACTGAAACCGGCAAGTGGAGCTGAATTCTAGCCATGTGGACATTACATATTAAGATTTGGCCAGCTGCAGGCCTGGTTGAAAACTTCACTTTAACTACAAAAATCAATGAAGTTTTTTTTTTTTTTTCAATACAAATATCATGTTGTCGGAACTGAACGTGATGACTTTTTTTAAACCATGTATAAAAACCGGTTATTTCAGACTTTTTTTTTTTTTACCCTCCGCCAAGTATTTTTGCCGGTTTTCTGTTTTTGGCATACTTTTAATTAAATTCTGTTTTTCCAGTGTCGATGATTAACTGATGCATCTGTCATCCTTAGCGGTCTGTGTGTTGCTGTTGTGCGTTGTTGTGTTTTTCCCTTTTATTAAGTTGTCCAGAACAAAGTCAGGCTGGTCACTTTGGTCTGTGCTTATCACCAAAGAGCTGCTTGATGTTCTTATCTGTGAGCCAGTGTGGAGATGGCTCCCAGTTAGACTGGAGGAATTTACTCATTTTGTTGCTGGGCCTGCTCTGTCTCCGACTTAGTCCATGACACTTTATAGCTTGACATTGTGTTTTTAAAACTGGTTACACACATTACATGTTAATATGCTGAACTTGCTGATTTTGGCATGATTAGCCAGAACGTCTGTGTATAGCGGCCGGCGTGTGTATGGGGCAATCGGGAGAGACCCTTGGGTTTATCCAAATGTATATGCCCAGTCTGAGGGTGTATGAGGGCCAAGATGATGGGGATAAATCTGTGCTTAATGGCAACAGTTCCATATCTATAACTGGTATGTGCCTAAAACAAGGAGAGTAGTTTTTGAGCACCATTTATAAGTTTTTTTTGTTTTGTTTTTTTTTATATATATATATATAAACTGATGGCACCCTGGTCTCCAATTGTTTTTTTTCCAGGGGATACAGTGGTTGTGCCAGAGGGGTCACTTCATACCTGCCCATGACTGGCAAAAAAAGAGAAAACTAGTATGTCTGCAGGTATGCACTGGGGTGACAACAGACCACTGAAATGGCTGAATGCAGTTGTAATGATCTCACCCTAGTTATGGTAGGGCAGAAGTATGTGCTCCAGAGCTGCTGTTCCTATCTAGTGAGATATGTAGAATGAGAAGGATCATTCAAGAACATAACAAAAATAAAACCAACCTGAATTGATTGGGGAATTAGGAGGAGAAGATAATTTTCTCAGCTACCTAATGTGTAGGGCTAGCTAAAAACTCCAAAGCTTAGCCTTGGTCTTCAAAACTGTTTTTACTAATCTTCTAGAGGATGTGCTTTAAGGGCGATATAAACGCTTACCACACCCTGACTCATCCCTCATCTTGGATTTCATTTAGTTGATCCTGTTCTCCAGGTTCTTAAACATTTAACTCCACAGCTGAAATATCTTAAAGAAGGTGGTTGTGTAATTTCAGAAAGACTGGAGTTGTCCTTACATTATTGGCCATTAGACATTCATTTTGCCTGACTGTCCATAATGTGTACTAGTATTCCTCCTTAGGACAAGCCCCTCGTGCATATTTCCCTATGTACATTTCCTCCTCTTGATCTGCGACAAGATTGCATGAACCACTGTTTCTTTGTCAAAGGCAGACATTCTGAAAATTAGCTTACCATAAAGTTTCCCCCTATTGTGACTCTCTGGCTAAGGTTCCACAGCGACCTGAAGATCATTGTCGCATTGCAACATTGCATATGATGGTCTGTGCAGTCACTTTGCGACTTGTGCCTCAACTCTAACACTACCATAGCAAAAGTTCTAACCCTGTTTGCACTTGACTTTGCCCTCAAACACTTCAATGTAAGTCCTGTTCGCATGTTCCTCACTGCTCTCAGTAGTCGATCAAAAAGGGTTGTTCTAGTAGTGGACAACCCCTTTAATTAATGTTAACATAATAAAGCCTATACTCGCCTCCCGTGCCAGTGCCTTTCCACAATGTCGGCACTCGTTCTCCTCGAGGCTCTCGTGCGGTGTTATGCCGGTGCCCAATCAGCACTGGCATCATTGTCTCTGCCTTCGGACAAATCAAACATGAGGAGGAAGTCTGGGCTGCAGCTGATCACTGATTTTTTTTTTTCATGTTCAATTTGTCCGAAGGCTACAACAGTAACGCCAGTGCTGATTGGGCATCGGCATCACAACACCGCACTGTAGCCCCAAGGAGAGCGAGTGCTGATATTGCGGGAACGGCATTGGCACGGGAGGGGAGTATAGGCTTTATCAGGGCGAAGCGAGGCATGTGAGAAGTTGTTTAAGTAGTGGACTGCTACTATTAGTGGTGCACTGCTACTATTGTAGTGAATAGAATGGAATGGCCACTAGGCAGTGAATGGAGCTGTGCCGTTTGGCCCCATTCACAGTTTACATCTAGCCATCATCAAGCTGGTAACCCCTGATAGGTGAGTGTCTAGGGCCTAGCATCCCCAACCGATCTGATATTGATAACCTAAGGATGATTGGGCAATATTGGAAGCATGAGAACCTCTCTTAAGGATGTTGTTTTTTTGTTTTGTTTTGTTTTTTTAAAACCACTTGTAGTTCTTAAATTGAAGCTAAACCGGCAGCATGACAGATGTCCATCTTGCAACCCTACATGTTTTGATTGCAGCTCAGCCCATCCACATAGCTTTGGTCGTGCACTAAAGCTCATTTCTACAGTATTTGAATGGAAATCTGCATTTTTATGATATTCTAGACCTAATTGAACATGGTAACAATGTCTACCTCTGGGGCCATGAAGCTTTGTGTTGTAAGTTATGCTGAGCATGCCCTAGATGCATCTCATCTGTAGCCAGGCTGGTTGTGTCTGCAGGGCAGGGCTGTGAGTGCTATACGGCTGTGTGGGCTGCCTCTGCACTTTTCTCTTCAACAAGAGCTGCTTCTTGTATAGGCTTGTAGCGGGCTGCCTATGTCCTACAAGTATGTACATCAAGCACTGTGGGATTGAGCTAAATACATTGCAATTAACATGATCCACATCCAAATCAGAACATTTTTAAAACTGTCTCTGCTGTAAACATGACAATCCTGTTGGTGCCTCCTGAATTATGCAGAGGGCATGAGTTGTATTGCAAAAATAGAAGTTACAGGCACTAAAGTACCGTAACTGTATGAAAGGCTTTTACATTTCCTAGTATTAAAGGGAACCTGTCACCCCCAAAATGGAAGTTGAGCTAAGCCCACCGGCATCAGGGGCTTATCTACAGCATTCTGTAATGCTGTAGTTAAGCCCCCGATGTATCCTGAAAGATAAGAAAAAGGGGTTAAGGTACCTTCAGACATAACGATTTTGTTAACAATATCGTTGCTTTTTGTGACGTAGCAACGATATCGTTAACGAAATCGTTATGCGTGACCGACCAACGATCAGGCCCCTGCTGGGAGATAGTTGGTCGCTGGGAATGATCAGGACCTTTTTTTTGGTCGCTGATCACCCGCTGTCATTGCTGGATCGGCGTGTGTGACGCCGATCCAGCGATGTGTTCACTGGTAACCAGGGTAAATATCGGGTTACTAAGCACAGGGCCGCGCTTAGTAATCCGATTTTTACCCTGGTTACCATTGTAAAAGTTAAAAAACAAAACAAAAAAAAACCGTACATACTTATATTCCGGTGTCTGTCCCCCGGCGTCAGCTTCCAGCACTGACTGTGTCAGCGCCGGCCGTAAAGCAGAGCACAGCGGTGACGTCACCGCTGTGCTCTGCTTTACGGCCGGCCGGCGCTAACACAGTGCAGGGAAGCTGACGCCGGGGGACAGACAACGGAATGTAAGTATGTACTGTTTGTTTTTTTTAACTTTTACAATGGTAACCAGGGTAAACATCGGGTTACTAAGCGCGGCCCTGCACTTAGTAACCCGATGTTTACCCTGGTTACCCGGGGACTTCGGCATCGTTGGTCGCTGGAGAGCTGTCTGTGTGACAGCTCTCCAGCGACCACACAACAACCTAAACAGCGACGCTGCAGCGATCGGCATCGTTGTCTATATCGCTGCAGCGTTGCTAAATGTGAAGGTACCTTTAGGTTATACTCACCCAGGGGCGTTCCCGCTGCGCTCCGTCCGATGGGTATCGCGGTCCGCTCCGGGGCCTCCCATCTTCTTACGATGTCGTCCTCTTCTTGTCTTCACGCTGCGGCTCCTGTGCAGGCGAACTTATATGCCCTGTTGAGGGCAGAGCAAAGTACTGCAGTGCGCAGGCGCTGGGGAAGGTCAGAGGCCCGGCTCCTGCGCACTGCAGTACTTTACGCTGCCTTCAACAGGACAGACAAAGTACGTCTGCGTCGTATCCACGGCATAAAGACAAGAAGAGGACGTCATCGTAAGAATAATGGAATAATGATGATTTCCACAATTGGATGCGTTTAAATAGGAATTTTCCCAAAAAAAAAAAAAAAAGTTTTTTTTTTTAAATTAATAGATCAAAATGACTTCTCAATTGGATGCATTTAAACAAAATGTTCCTGTGCTGAGAGAATCTTATAAATCTGTCCCTGCTGTGTACCTTGTAATGGCTGTCTGACCGCGTCAGGGACATGGTCTGATCATACCACAGCTCCTGGGCAGGGGAGGAAGCAAAAGAGAGTATACAGACATTGCAGCAGGGGATCGCAAATTATTGTCTTTCAGATAAAACATTGTTTATAAGCAGGCAGTGAAATGTTTTGCTTCATAAAAAGAATCAGCTGGGATCCCGTGCTGTAATGTCTGTATACTCTTTTGCGTCCTCCCTGCCCAGGAGCTGTGGTATGATCAGACCATGTTCCTGTACAGTCAGACACAGGCATTAAAGCTAGGTTCACATTGCGTTAGTGGGTGTCCGCTGAAGGAATCCGTTTCATAGCAGCACTAATGCTATGTAACGGATCCGTTAGCGCACCCATTGCCCGCAATTATGTAGCGCATTGCTAACGCAGGCCATTATTGGCATGCGTTAATGATATGCCATTATTTTGTGACGGACCCTCGAATGCTGCTTGCAGCACTTTTGGGTCCGTTCACGCTAGCGCAGATAGAGAATCTGCGCTAGCGCGATCGCATAACGCGATCCCTTTTCAGCAATTGCGTTAACGCAGTCCGTTAGCGTATGCGCTAAACGGACTTCACTAACGCAATGTGAACCTAGCCTTACACAGTACACAGCAGGGACACATTTATAAGATTATCTCAGCACAGGAACATTTTATTTAACACATCCAATTGTGAAGCAATTTTGATCTATTTATTAAAAAGTACTTTTTTGTGGGAAAATTCCTTTTTAATGAAGCGCTCCCTCGAAGTGTATTAGTGTATTATTCAGTAACTGTGTGTATTATATTAACCTACCGGTGTCCAGCACCATTCTTCTCTACTTCTCGGTGACGTCACTGCTATGCAGACTGTCCAGGTCACACAGCGCTCTGTGCGATGCGGAAGTGTCTTTTACAGTGTAAGCCTAGGCAGTCTCGGAACGAGGCTCCATAGGCTTGTCGGAGCGAGGCTCCATAGGCTTGTCGGAACGAGGCTCCATAGGCTTGTCGGAACGAGGCTCCATAGGCTTGTCGGAACGAGGCTCCATAGGCTTGTCGGAACGAGGCTCCATAGGCTTGTCGGAACGAGGCTCCATAGGCTTGTCGGAACGAGGCTCCATAGGCTTGTCGGAACGAGGCTCCATAGGCTTGTCGGAACGAGGCTCCATAGGCTTGTCGGAACGAGGCTCCATAGGCTTGTCGGAACGAGGCTCCATAGGCTTGTCGGAACGAGGCTCCATAGGCTTGTCATTGTAAAAGAGACTTCTGGCTCTTACAGTATAGAGCTAGATGCAATTGAAATCACTCCGAAGAGGAGAACAGCACTGGACCCCGGAGAGAGCAGCAGTAGGAGAGTGTACCGTATTAATGCAAGCTTTTGATGAGTAAACAAATTAGGAGTGCTTCTTTATTGCTTTTGGATTTTGTCTATTTCCAGAGCATCTTATAGGTGGCGTTAGAGGATTTTCATTTTTTTGCAGGAAGGATTTTCTGTCAGTCTATTCACAATTTTTTTTTTTTTGAGTCTTTTGAAGCAAATCCACACTGAAAAATGGCTGAAAAAGTCTATAGTGTACAGAGTGGTGGGGGATAATGGTAAGGTAATTACACTATATTAGGATACAGCATTCCCAAAGAGGGTGTAGCAAGTTTGGACTTGGCTAGTGATGAGCGAGTGTACTCCTTGCTCGGGTTTTCCAGAGCACGCTTGAGTGACCTCCGAGTGTTTGACTGCTCCGAGATTTTCATCCATCTTGGCAGCTGAATGATTTACAGCTACTAGCGAGCTTGATTACATGTGGGGATTCCCTAGCAACCAGGCAACCCCCACATGTACTAAAGCTGTCTAATACAGCCGTAAATCATTCAGCTGCCGCAATGAAAACTAAATCTCCCGAACACTAACTAATACTCGGAGGACACCTGAGCAACGAGCACACTCGCTCATCACTAGACTTAACCCATATCCACGAGATAACAACCCATTTTAAGGGGGATTTCTTATTCTAGCAATATGCCATTCCTCTGCTTTGATATGTGGTCTCTTACTGATCGGGAGGGTCCCACTGCCAAGACCACAAAGGAATATTTTTTTTAAAAGGAACATACTTGTATGAACGCAGCAACTGGACTCCGTGATTGCACATATGTATGTCAGATTCCGAGTATTTACTCTCATTCTGGGGCAAAGTCTACATGTAAGGTAGTTTTCCTTACTGACGCAAATCATTGCTTCACTGTTTGATCATCCCCCGATACCGTATGGGGAACATTTTTTCCTAAAAGCCCATCTAGACGGGTCATTTTCGTTCCATTAATGAGTGCTAACCGAAGTGGTTGACAAAAACGGTATGGGGGAAGATTTGTGAGTACCATCATTCTGCCCCCAAACATCACATCCACGTTCACACTGGGCAATGTGCTGCCGACAAGGATCCAATCGCCCAGTGAACTCTTAGAGCTGTATTACTAGAATAGCGTTTAGAATCTGATGGTTATTGCCGATGGTCATTAGGAGGTCTGTGGTATTTTTCCGCTCATCCCCTACTTGCAGACTAGGAATTGAATAGCTGCTTTTGTGCACTACCGCTAGCAGGTCTCTGATGGGTTCCTCACACTAGTGAGACATTGCTGAGCGCTGGTCACCAAGCTCCTGTGCGGAAAGCCAGCTGGAAACCTGCCTCAAGCCATTCATTGGACTGGGCAGGTGCCGGTGCTGCGGAGTGTGGGAACCCTTCTGCTCTGGCTCACAACATTGTGTCATTTTTCCAAAGCTTTTTCCACTGACTGTTTTTCTAAGAGAGAGAGGAGGAAAAAGACAAGGCAAAACCGGAAATCAGAGCAGCTCCGTTATTCTAGATGGTTCTAAACAGTCTGCACTAAACTGTATTTAGCAAACATAAGTTTCAGATTTTGCACGCACAGCTTTTATGTATATTTTTCAGCATGAAAAAACAGAAAACTGTAGAAATTACACAACCTTCTGGTGTGTTTTTTTTATTTTTTACACAGTGCTGATGCATTCTTGTTGCTAAGAAATTTTTATCTCCATGTGAAAAGAATTGACATGCTGCATAAAAAGCACTGTTACTCCGTAAACTTCAATTTCCGAAATGTCATTCCTTCTGCTGTTACTGTGTAAAACTCAACTTTTTTTTTTTTTTTCCCTGTGCAAAAGTGATCACACATGTTTGCACGTACAATTCAATTATTCGTATATTTTTCTGATGCATTATTTTTTTTTTCATCTGCGTTTTTCCCATTGAGATAAAAAATTGTCTAGCACCAATAAAATGATTTAAAAATGCATCAAATACACTCCTAATTTGCAGAAAAAAATGCATAAAAAAAAGTGTGAACATAATCCTTGCCGGGACTTGTCCTTGACCATTTTGTTACATCACAGATCGAAAATCTGTGATATCTTACTACTGTGGGGGGTAGGGCAAAGATACTGGTTATATCCAACTGTAAAAATGGAGTCACAAACTGCACATTGATCTAAAATATACAAATGTTATCACGCGCAAATCAGAAACAAATTGATTCCCATAGTTTCTTAAGAGGTAAACATTTTTTCCTTCTGGAGCGTACCAAGCCTGGCATTTCGGAGTAAGGAGACTTGTATACGACATGCATGCTCCTCTGGGAAATTAAGTATGCTAATTGCGTCTTCAGAGAGGAAGAGAACTAAAACTCTAGCGCCACCGTGGGCAGCACGGTGGCTCAGTGGTTAGCACTGCAGCCTCGCAGCTCTGGGGTCCTGGGTTCAAACCCCATCAATGACAACATCTGCAAAGAGTTTGTATGTTCTCCCTGTGTTTGCGTGGGTTTCCTCCGGGCACTCAGGTTTCCTCCCACATTCCAAAGACATACTGATAGGGAATTTAGATTGTGAGCCCCATTTGGGACAGCAATGATAATGTGTGCAATCTGTAAAACGCTTTGGAATATGTTAGCGCGATATAAAAATAACGTTTTTTAAAAAAATTATTATTCGCTCTTTAACGAGCCTTGCAATATGACTTGGGATAAAAGCCAAATCGGATTCTCTATTTGCAGACAGTGTTTCGAGGTATTGCCCTTTTTCAGTGCAAAGTATGAGATCTGATTTGTGTAGGTAAGAGGCTCTGGACTGGGGTCTAACGGGTAAGGTGTCTCCTTGTGGAGAGTGACGGGTGGGTATTGAATTTTAGGATCGCTACTTCCAATCGGTGGCACTAGAATTCTAGTCGTCTTCCTCTCTGAAAAGACAATTTGCATGTGTAATTTCCGACAGGAGCATTGCATGGCTTGGAAGTCTCCGCACTCTGACATGCCAGGCTTGGCTTGTCACACTCCACAAGGCGAAATGTTACCTCTTAGATCCCAGTCCAAAGCCTGTCACCTAGCCAAATCAGATTTCATGCTCTGCACTGACGAGGGGCCAGCGCTGTCTGCAAATTGAGATTCTGATTTGCCTCTCATCCCAAGTCATATTGCAAGGCTCGTAAAAGAGTCGATATTGACTTTTCGGATTGCTGCTTCCAATAGGTGGCGCTATAGAGTTCTAGTCCTCGTATGAAGAGGCAATTCGCATAAGAAAGTTTCTAGAAATTCCGCTTTCTTCATCTCCTGAATCTCCCAGAATTACAACCCGGTAACTATAGTGCATCCAACAACCAGAGTGGAATACTGTTATAGCAGATGTTCACATCCTCCGTCCAACGCTTCATAGAATCTGCTTACAATAAGCCACAAACATGTTATCATTCCCACACAGTGGAGGTGGGGAGGTAGGTAAAGGCAAAAGTCATGGATGCCAATGCTGGCATGATGTAAGGAATTATATTACTCTTAAATCATGCGCTTAGTCAGGGGCATGTACGTTAACTAAAAATATTGCCAAATCCCCTATGTGAACGGAGCAGTATGGAGAATGTACGGCTACATCTCTCTGGTGGCAAATACGCTTTACCACTCTATTTACACAGGGGACTTTGGTGCTCCCCTTATTGGGAGAGGTGGGACACCAACAAATGGACGATCCCTGTATGTGTTGCGGCTGTCGAGTAGCCGCGGCGAATCGAACATAGTATTAGAGCACACCAAAGATACTCTATTAGGACACGAGCACGTTTGTTTCAGAATTCCTGTGGTGTGATCTAGGGAGTCGGCCGTGCTTTTTACTGTATAATAGAAATGTATCGTCCCGGATCTATGTAACTTTTCACAATTGAAGAAGCGATTATAATGGCTTTTGGCTAAATTCGAATGCCCAGCAGATAGAATAATGGACAGATCATTATATCAGTTGCTCAGTCAGCTTTCAGAATTGCAAGCCAATAAATTATTTACCTGAGCTTCTTTAAAATTGCATTATCACTGGGTTGTTAGTTTTTGTTAGGAAATATGAAAGTGCGCGTGGGAGAGTAGCATCTAATCCGCTTTTATTGTGTAGCTAGGGAAACCAGTAAGGTAGGTATCAGACGGGCATTATTCATGAAGTCTATGTGCTCCAATCTGCTAATGGCACCACGTCACTCTGATACTGACACACGATAAAGGGGCAGAGAGGTAGAAGACTCGCCTGCTGCAGCGAAATGATAAACCACGAATGCAAACAAAACTAGAAAATAAATAGCCAGAACTACCAGTAGCAGTAAATGAATAAACAGGCGCAAGTTGTACTTTTTTCTGATTTTAAAAAATGGGGAACAGGGTTCATGGATTTTGGAAGTAAACGCACCCCTAGTGCACAACTCAGTCTAGAAATTGGACAACAGTACTGGTTGGTAGGGGATCAAATACTTATTTCTCACTGCAAAATGCAAACATATAATTTATACAGTGTGATTTTTATGGATTTTATTTTTGATATTCTATCTCTCCTCTCAAAATTAACCTATTCTTAAAATTATAGACTGTTCATGTCTGTCAGTGGGCAAACTTACAAAATCAGCAAGGGATCAAATACCTATTTAACCAACTGTCATTATAATATAATTTTTCTACATTTAACCCCTTCATGACCTTGGGATTTTTCTTTTTTCCGTGTTTGTTTTTCACTCCCCTCCTTCCCAGAGCCAGAATGCTGTAGATAAATCCCTGATGCTGGTGGGCTTAGCTCATCTTCGATTTTGGGGGTGACAGGTTCCCTTTAATGTCACCTCTTGTAAATTTTTGAATGCACATGTCCAACTGTGCAATGTTTCAGCACCTTTTGCACTGCTTGCTGCTCTCTAACAAGAGCTTAATGGCAAAATTCATAGCAGGTGTTTGATCCATGAATTGCCCAATACATTTTTGGGTTCATTTAAAATTGTTATATAAACTGTCCTCCACATCATGCTGTTGATATTTTGACATCATGAGACCAAGACGACACCTAACAAATGATCAACAGTACCTCACCATTGTGAGACTTCAAGCAGGATGTTCTCAGGCGGAAGTGGCCACTGATCTTGGTGTCAAAGTGTCCTCAGCGGGTTGCAACAGAGAGACAGGAAGAGTCACAGAAAGGCAGTGAAGTGGATGTCCTTTGGCCACATCCCATACCGATGGCTGCTTCATTGTGAACAATGCCCTTTGGAACCAGATGTTGGATGCCTCTCACCTCCCTTACTTGTGCCTGGTGTTGTGTGGCTTTCAAGTGTCACGTCAGACCATTCAAAACCTTTTAGGTCAGCCTGGTGTGCGTGCTATACGACCTTAGAGGGTACCTGAACACACCAACAAGCACAGAAGTCATTGTCTTGCAAGGGCTAGCGAGTGCCTATGCTGGACCAGTGGACCCAGTGCTGATCACTATTAAATGTTGATTCACGCTGAGTAGAAATGATGGCTGCCAACTATGTTGGAGACATCATCGAGGGTCTTATGCTGTCAGCTACCTTTGTCACCACACAAGCTTTTTGGTGGTGGTGTTAGCACATTGGGCTGGTGTGTCTAGTCAATACAGCACTGCCCTACACTTTGTGAATGGTTCAATGACAAGCCCCTTCTACGTGAATAACATCATTAATCTAGTCATTTTGTCTCTGCATGAACAGAGGCCTAATTTCATCTTCATGAGTGACAATGCTCCAACCCAGGTACTGGGGTACCTCTAATGGAGTAGCCTGTGTGTTCTCCAGACCTAAATCCCATGGAAAACATGGGAGCAGCTGATCTGCTGTCTAGAGACTCGTAACTCTGTACCCCAGAACTTCAATGACCTGATCGCCATCCTTCAAGAAAAGTGGGTTGCCATGTCTCGGCAGACAATATCTCCACTTGTGAACAGTATGAAACAATGTTGTCAAGCTGTGTAATTGATGCTCAAGGCCACATGACAAGTTATTGAGACATTGACGTTTTTTTTGCTAGGGTATACCCACCACTGCTGTTGGCTTTCATTTCAATACATTTACAAACTTCAGCTTGTCTTGCAAAAAAATAATCCTGCATATGGCTCTGTTGGAAAAAAAGGGAAGGAAAAAAACAAAAGCCCCAAAATTAAAAGTTGGTTAGCATTGCTGTGGCGGACCATGACTGAGCAAGTATTAATTGTCTGTGATAGTGCCTCTTAAAATAGCCTATAAAAGTGACATATCCAATATAAAAAAAAATAAATAAAAACGACCCCATACTTGTCATTTGGTTGAATCTGGTATTGCAACTGAACGGATATCTGCATATTTGACTGCAGACTAATGAATCCTTACAGCATGTATATGGAACGCTGTAGGAATTCACCCGTGTCGCCGGCCAGAGTAGGTAGGCGCTCCCTTAACCACAAGTACGCTATTTGCATACTCTGGGCACATTCCGACTAGACACTCTCAGCCTTGTTCAGTTCACTTGTATTGAAGGCCAGCACGGTGGCGCAGTGGTTAGCACAGCAGCCTTGCAGCGCTGGAGTCCTGGGTTCAAGCCCCACTAAGGACAACATCTGCAAAGAGTTTGTATGTTCTCTCCGTGTTTGTGTGGGTTTCCTCCGGGCACTCCGGTTTCCTCCCACATTCCAAAGACATACTGACAGGGAATTTAGATTGTGAGCCCCAATGGGGACAGCAATGATAATGTGTGTAAAGCGCTGCGGAATATGTTAGCGCTATATAAAAATAAAGATTATTATTATTATTGAACAAGGTATCTAGTCGACACGTGACCGCATGTATACAAATTGACACTGGAGAATCCTGACTGCTTGTGCACACTGTAAGGAATCGGAAGTCTGAAGTCCCAAAGTGACTGCAGCCTTTCATCAGAAGACAGAAAAACCCCTTTAAATTTGCTGAAAATAGAGAATAAACATAAAGCAAATGACACCAAATATTGATTTGATTTTTGTTCATTCACTTTGAATTTTGCTAATAGCTGAAAACAAACAATTAGCACTGCTTTAAAATATAGAATTCTTACCTACCAGCATTTTTCCCATACCTGCCTAGAATGTTTGCACAGGTTGGTGTGTATAGCTATATCACAAAAATAAGTACACCCATCACATTTTTGTTAGTTTTTATAGCTATTCATGGCACAAAACTGAAGATGTGACACTTTGAATATATATAAACTACCGTATTTTTATGACTAGAATACACATTTTCCCCAAAAAATTTGGGAGGAAAATGGTGTGGGGGGGTGCATCTTATAGTCCGAACGCAGGCTTACCAGGGGGGTTGCGGCAGTGGTGTAGCAGCATCCCTTCCTCAGGGAGCCGGCGGCGGCAGAAGTGTCGCGATGCTGAAGCTGTGTCGGCAGTGAGCAGTGCGGAGTGCATCATTAGATTCCCTGCGACCATCTTTCTGAAAGCTGTGCATGCGCGGATTGAGATCTCTTCTGGGCCTCTCGTGCCATTTTCCTGAGGTTGTAGGCTTCAGGAAAATGGCCGCCAGAAGTCGTGCTTGCACAGATTGAGATCTCGGCGGCCCTTGACTTCAGGAAAATGGCAGCCGGAGGCCGTAAATTGAGATCATTGGTTTCTCGCGGGCCATTTTCCTGAAGCCGAGGGCCTCCGAGAAACCAATGATGCACTCGGCTTTGCTCACCGTGGACACCGGGCCGCAGCATCGCCACATTTCTGCCGCCGGCATCCTGAGGAAGAGACCCTACTCCATGCAACGCACTCTGCTCTGCCTCACCGACAGCACCGGAACCACAGCATCGTACCGCTGGGATACCCCGGGACTGCAGCATTGCCCCACTTCTGCCGCCGCCGGCTTCCTGAGGAAGGGACTATGCCTCCTGTGACCCCGCTCTACCACTGCCGGCCCTCAGGTAAGATACCTTAAATTTGGACGATAAGACAGACCCCAATCTTATAAAAATCTTTTTTTTTTTTTTTTTTCTCATTTTCCACACCAAAATTTGAGGTGCGTCTTATGGTCCGGTGCATAGTCCGAAAAATACAGTAGTCAGTGTACAGCTTGTACAACTGTGTAAATTTGGTGTGCCCTCTAACTCAACACACAGCCATTAATATTTAAACCGCTTGCAACAAAAGTGAGTACACCCTTAATTGAAAATGGCCAAATTTGGCACCTTTAGCTATTTTCCCTCCCTAGTGTCAAGTGACTCAGTCTTAGAAGATCTCAGGTGTGAATGGGGAGCAGGTATGTTTAAATTTGGTTTTATCGCTCTCATACTAGTCACTGGTAGTTCATCACCGCACCTCACATGAAAGAACTGTCTGAGGATTGTTGCTGTACATAAAGATGGCCTAGGCTATAAGAAGATTGCCAGCACTTTGGAACTGAACTGCAGCTTGGTGGCTAAGATGATATAGCAGGTTAAAAAGACAGGTTCCATTCCCAACAGGCCTCGCCATGGTAGACCAAAGAAGTTGAGTGCACATGCTCCGCATCATATCCAGAGTTTATCTTTTCAAAATAGATGCATGAGTGATGCCAGCATTGCTGCAGGGGTTAAAGATGATGCACAAGAAAGCTTGCAAACAGTTTGCTGAAGACAAGCAGACTATGGACAAGAACTATTGGAACCATGCCCTGTGGTCTGATGAGACCAAAATAAACTGACTTGGTTCAGATGGTGTAAAGCGTGTGTGGCAGCAAATGGGTAAGGAGTACAAAGACAAGTGTGTCTTTCCTGCAGTCAAGCATGGTGGTGGAAATGTCATGGTTTGCGTCTGCATGAGTGCTGCCGGCTGTGGGGAGCTACAGCTCATTGAGGGAACCATGAATACCAACATGTATTGTGACATACTGGAGCAGAGCATGATCCCTCCTCTCTTCGGAAACTGGACGACAGGGCAGTATTCTAACATAACGACCCCAAACACATCCCCAGGACCACCACTGCCTCGCTTTAAAAAAAAAAAAAAAAAACTGAGGGTGAAGGTGCTGGACTGGCCAAGCATGTCTCCAGACCTAAACCCTATTGAGCATCTGTGGGGCATCCTCAAAGGTAAGATGAAGGAGCAAGCGCAAGGTCTCCAACATCCACCAGCGCCCTGATGTTGTCATGGAGGAGTGGAAGAGGATTCCAGTGGCAAACTGTGAAGCTCTAGTGAACTCCATGCCCAAGAGAGTAAAGGCAGGGCTCAACTCTGGTAGCCACTCAAAATATTGACACTTTGGGCACAATTTTGCCATTTAAACTTAGGGGTGTACTCACTTTTGTTGCCAGCAGTTTAGACATTAATGGCTGTGTTATTTAGAGGGCACATCAAATTTTACACTGTTATACAAGCTGTACACGGACTACCTTACATTGTATCAAAGTGTCCTGTCATCAGTGTTGTCACCTGAAAGGTATACTGTAATAAAATATTTACAAAAATGTGAGGGGTGTACTCTTATCCTGTTCTGTTTGCTTGACATATACAGAATAAGTCATAAGCTCATAGGTAAATGTAATATATAATTATGCCTCCCCCAAACTGTAGAAATCGTAAAGATCTGACGTGAAGCTTTAAACATTAGGGCTTGGCTTATAAATTGCTTCTGCTAGACTGTCTGTGTGAGGCCTGATAGTTCCTGATGGTCTAAATAGTAGACGGTTTAAAATGACTGTGGAGAAAAGCTGTCTAATCTTGACACTGCCCAGTCATTTGTTGTTTAAAGGGATGACACATCTGTATTGACCGAACTCCTAAGCTGTCTGAAGAGATTTTCCTTGGATGCAATCATGTCTTTGAAGTGTTTTCCAGAACTGTCAATTAGTGTTTGGTTTCCTAAGGAAATTCTATAAACTAGTGTGTGGTGGTGAACACCTGACCCTCTAAAAACCTGACATTATGTAGAAGAATGTTTATAGAAACGGATCCAGCAAATTATTGGTATTTACTATGTCAGCTTTGTCCTAAAGGAACGTCATAAAAATTGACCCATTGTTTAAATCAGGTTCTTATATTACATGTATGTTTTTAAAATTTTAGGTGGTTGTTTTCTTTTTAATGATTTCTATTAAACTACAAAATTCGTAATCTTGCCATTCTTATATTTGGCATTTTTAGATTCATTTCTTATCCTTTTCAGCAGGCTCATTATCATCAGAGGCAGGATACAATGACAGGTAATACTTCTCTAGACCACAAAATCCACCATTCACAATAGATGTCCCTGCCGACCCTGATACTTTTATTAAATGCAAATGTGAAAATTACCAGATTTCAAATTTTTATTTATAATCTAAAATGGATTGTGAAATGTTTAACCCCTTCATGCCCAAGCCTGTTTTCACCTCCATGACAGAGCCAAATTTTCCAGTATTGTAAAATTTATTTGGTAATAAATCTGGAACGCTTCAATTGATCCTATTTATTCTGAGGCTTTGGTTTTTTTTGTGACATATTGTACTTTATGATCGTGATAAAATTTCTTCGATATCCCTTGTGAAAGAAAAAAATGGAAATTTGGCAAAATTTTTTAAAATTTCGCAATGTTCAATCTTAATTTTTATGCCCTTAAATCGGTTATATCACCTAAAATGGTTAATAAATAACATTTCCCGCTTGTCAACTTTACATCAGCACAATTTTTGAAACCATTTTTTTTTGTTATAAGGGTTAATAGTTTACAAAACCATTTTTAGGGGACTACATCACATTTGAAGTTTTATTATGCTGGGTCTATATGACAGACAATACCCAAAATGACACCATTCTAAAAACTGTACTTAAAGTGCTGAAAACTACATTCAAGAAGTTTATTAACCCTTCAGGTGCTTCTCAGGAACTTTTGGAATGTGGAAGGGAAAAAAACCTTAACTTTTTGTCACAAAAATTTACTTTAGACCCAATATTTTTTAGTTTTGCAAGGGTAATGGGAAAAAATGGACCGCAAAATTTGTTGTGCAATTTCTCCTGAGCATGCCGATACCCCGTATATGGGGAAAAACCACTGTTTGGGCACATGGTAGGAAAAGAAGGGAGCGCCTTTTGACGTTTTGAATGTAAAATTTGCTGGAATAATTAGAGGACGCCTTTTTGCGTTTGGAGAGCCCCTTATTATTATTATACATTTTTATAGCGCCATTTATTCCATGGCGCTTTACATGTGAATACGAGGCAAATATAGACAAATACATTAAACATGAGCAGATAACAGGCACACGGGTACATAAGGAGGGAGGACCCTGCCCGCGAGGGCTCAGTCTGCAGGGGATGGGTGATGAAACACTAGGAGAGGGTAGGGCAGGTTGCGCGGCGGTTCAGTAACTTCAGGATCACTGTAGGCTTGTCGGAAGAGGTGGGTCTTCAGGTTCTTTTTGAAGGTTTCTATGGTAGGTGAGAGTCTGATGTGTTGGGGTAGAGAGTTCCAGAGTATGGGGCAAGCAAGGGAGAAGTCTTGGATGCGGTTGTGGGAAGAAGAGATGAGAGGGGAGTAGAGAAGGAGGTCTTGAGAGGATCGGAGGTTGCGTGTAGGTAGGTACCGGGAGACCATGTCACAGATGTATGGAGGAGACCGGTTGTGGATGGCTTTGTATGTCATTGTGAGGGTTTTGAACTGGAGTCTCTGGGCGATAGGAAGCCAGTGAAGGGCTTGACATAGGGGAGAGGCTGGGGAATAGCGGGGAGACAGGTAGATTAGTCAAGCAGCAGAGTGTAGGATGGATTGGAGCGGTGACAGAGTGCTAGAGGGGAGTCCAGAGAGTAGGAGGTTGCAGTAGTCAAGGCAGGAGATAAGGGCATGCACTAGCATTTTTGCGGTGTTGCGGTCAAGGAAAGCACGGATCCGGGAAATATTTTTGAGTTTGAGACGGCAGGAGGAGGCAAGGGCTTGGATATGTGGCTTGAAAGAGAGGGCAGAGTCGAGGATCACCCCGAGGCACCGGGCGTGTGGGACTGGGGAAAGTGAGCAGCCATTGATATTGATGGATAGGTCTGGTGGAGGGGTAGAGTGAGATGGGGGAAAGATGATGAATTCTGTTTTGTCCATGTTCAGTTGTAGAAAGCGAGCAGAAAAGAAGGCTGAAATAGCAGACACAGTGCGGGATTTTGGTAAGTAAGGAGGTGAGGTCAGGTCCGGATAGGTAGATCTGCGTGTCATCAGCGTAGAGATGGTACTGTATACCGTGGGATTCTATGAGCTGTCCCAGGCCCTTATGTGCCTAAACAGTGGAAACCGCCCGCAATTGACCCCATTTTGGAAACTAGTCCTGTCGGGGAACTTATGTAGATGTGTTCATTTTCATAATGATTGCTAGAGAAAATAGTCCCCAAAATTTGTTGTGCAATTTCTCCTAGGATGCCGATACCCCATATGTGGTCAAAAACTACTTTTAAGGGTATGTGCACACGTTGCGGATTCTCTGCGGATCCGCAGCATTTTTTGAGGTGCAGAAACACTGTAGATCCGCAATTGATTTACAGTACCATGTAAATCAATGAGAAAAAAAAATGCTGTGCACACTTTGTGGAAATTCTGCTGCGGAAACGCTGCGGTTTAAAAGAAGTAGCATGTCACTACTTTTTTTGTGACTCTGCAGCATTTTTGTACCCATTCCATCATAGAAAACCGCAGGGGTAAAAAACGCAGCAAATCCGCAAGAAAACCGCAGCAAAAAAGCACAAAAAACTCTGCGGAACCGCACAAAAAACGCGACAAATCCGCAGGTGCGTTTTCTGCCAGGAGAGGCAGAATCCGCACCAGAAATGCCTAAGCCTAATCCGCAACGTGTGCACATAGCCTTAGGCACCGTGCAAAGCTCAGAAGGGGAGAAGTGTCATATTGAAGTTTACATTTTGCTGGAATGGTTTGAGGGTGCCATGTCACATGGGCAGAGTCCTCGAGGTGCCAGAACAGCATAACCCCATAAGTGACCCCATTTTACAAACTGCATCTCTCAATAAATTCATCTAGGGGTTCAGTGATCATATTGACACAACAGGTGGGTCACAGAATTTTATACCATTCAAGAAAAAAATTACATTTTTTACCACCCAAATTTGGTTTTAGCCCCAGACTTTACATTTTCACAGTGGGAAATGGGTAAGGATGGCACCAAAATTTGTCCCACAATTTCTGCTGAACGTAGAAATACCCTATATGTGGCTGCACAGTACTGCTTAGCCCTATTGCAAGATTCGAGAGGGACTGAGCGCTAGGAATGGAAGGTATCTGGTCACCATGGCAATGATGAGGACTCCGCAATGACGTCACGGGGTCTCCGATCCAAGGGCAGAGGGGCTTTCTTCCCTCTGCCTGCTTGCTAAATGCTGCGCTCCTGGCACTGACAGCCGGTGTCAGATGTCAGCATCAGCTGACAACCGTTCACAGCCCCCTGTGCGCGGACGATCGCCATGATCTAGAATATATATTATATATGTGTATCTAGCCCCGCCCACTCCATAGCCACACTCCACACACAAATCCCCGTCCATGACCCATGTTGCTGGCGCACACGGGCGGAGACACATTCACCTTGAAAGCCACCCTGCAAAACTCACTGACTGCGATGTCTCAGCCGCTGCGAGCTACAGTCAGGGCCGCCGCCATCAGAGTATCAGTGCGCAGCAGACACAGGCCACATCTAGCTCCGTCGTGTCTAGCATGGAGTTGTTCCTGTCAGTCATGACATCAAGGGAGAGTGAGGAGCCTCATGGATTACACAGCTGTGCTCATAACAGGAAGTTGCTGTGCATGTGTGAGGGGAAGATGAGAGAGAGGAAAAATGGAAATCTGTAGTGTTGAATATATGATGTGAAATGTTTTTCTGTGCAATATAATCATAATTTGTTATAACCACAGTTAGTTACTATGCCCGGGCAACACCGGGCTCTTCAGCTAGTTGTATACTAAAGTTATTAATAAATAGGATTCTAGTGCAGGGTACTTGATGCACTGAACCTATGGCAGCGTTTCACACCTGGCCAGCATGATTGCTAATGTCTGCAACTCTGCAGTAGTTACAACAGGAGCAGATGGGAAATTACATCAATCACAATATTTTGTTAATCTTTCTGCCTAGAAAATAATTCTATGAAAAATTTGTTTAGAAATTGATTACAAAATGTTTAAAATCACTTAAAGGGATTGCAGGATTAAAAAGAAGCGCTGCTTGGTCAATAAATGAAAATTAAGCAATTTCACCATTGGACGTATTTTTTTTCCGGCACTGGAACAATTTTTTTAAAAACGTCTAAGGATGCCCTGTGTAACTGCCTGTGTATGGCCAGAGAGGCTTAATCTGCTGGTTGGGGTATGCTGTTTGTATTGATCCCTCAGAAGTTAGCAAGGAGCGGAAATGCTGTGCTCTGCTGATGCTGGTGGCAGGGGTTATTCCATGCTTGTGACTTTAGCGCTCCCTGCTTATTCCTTTCATTGGAGTAGACATCCTATGGTACTTTAGCAAAGGACCTTAGAGCTCATCTCAAGGCTTCATTCCAGAACTGTACAATGAGCTCACTGGCTGAAGCAGGGACGCCACTAGGAATTTAAGGGCCCCATACTGGCGCAATTTTCAGGCCCCCTTGAGACTCCACCCAGGCTCCACCCCAGCTCTGACTTCACACCTCAAACCTTCCACAGTCCCACTGTCCACTCTTGGAAAAACTCTTCTTTTGCATCACGTCCTCACCAATCTGATATTAACAGCTCCCATCAAACACCAGATCACATACATAGCCAGCAGCTTTTGTGTTGGCCAAAAGAATTTTTAAGCCGCCACCACGACATGGTAAACCTTTGGCCGGGTCCTACTCTACTCTAACCTATTAAACATTTTTTTAAATATCCAATACTCTTAGGTATAGTTTTCTTTATTTTTCTTTAAGGAAATGAGTCACATATATTTTTTAGAATGACAATTTAATACCACATACAAGGGACAAATACCGTCACACCATGACCAAACCACATATTACCATGGCATAGTGACCGAATACTACCACATACAGGAAACAAATACCACCACACTATGACCAGACCATATATTACCACCACGTAATGAACGAATACTTACAATACTGATCATTAATAAAAAATAAAAAAATACAATACTAATGCCATTATACACAGGAGCTCTGTATATAGTATCAGTGTACAGATAATAGTGATCACTAGAGACATTATACACAGGAACTATGTATACAGTGTACAGATAATATAGTGATCACCAGTGACATTATACATGGGAGCTCTGTATATAGTGTCAGTGTACAGGTAACACACTGACTCACCAGTGAGGTCTCTAGCTGAAGTCCTTTATCTTTGCTTTTTTTTTTCATGCAGCGCAGACCGCCATAATTTCGTCCAGCCAAGACTCCTCTCTGCATAAAATAACAGTTACTTATAGCACTTCTTCCAGAGCACATCCCACACCTTTTCCCTTTCTTGTACACTACAGTGGGCACAGAAAGTATACCCCTTTAAATTTTTCACTCTGTTTCATTGCAGCACAGTAGCTCAGTGCAGCCTTGCAGCACTGGAGTCCTGGGTTCAAATCCCACCAAGGACAACATCTGTCAGGAGTTTGTATGTTCTCCCCGTGTTTGCGTGGGTTTCTTCAGGGCTCTCCTGTTTCCTCCCACACTCCAAAGATATACTGATAGGGAATTTAGATTGTGAGCCCCATTGGGGACAGCGATGATAATGTGTGCAAACTGTAAAGTACTGCGGAATATGTTAGCGCTATATAAAATAAAGAATTGCAGCCATTTGGTAAATTCAAAAAAGTTCATTTTTTCTCATTAATGTACACTCTGCACCTCATCTTGACTGAACCTTGAGTACTGCAGAAATTCTGTTGTAACCTTTGCCAGATCTGTGCCTTGCCACAATTCTGTCTCTGAGCTCCTCGGCCAGTTCCTTTGACCTCATGATTCTCATTTGGTCTGACATGCACGGTGAGCTGTGAGGTCTTATATAGACAGGTGTGTGCCTTTCCAAATTAAGTTCTATCAGTGTAAATGAACACAGCTGGACTCCAATGAAGGACTAGAACCATCACAAGGAAATGGACAGCATGTGATTTAAATGTCTGAGCAAAGGGTCTGAATACTTATAACCATGTGATATTTCAGTTTTTCATTTTTATTAAATGTGCAAAAATTTCTACATTTGTTTTTTTTCAGTGAAAATGGGGTGCAGAGGGTACATTAATGACAAAAAATTTTCCTTTTTTTAATTTACCAAATGGCTGCAATGAAACAATGAAAAATTTAAAGGGGTATGAATACTTTCCGTACCCACTGTACATCTGAATAATGACGTACATCCACCATCTAATATATAATTGCCTAGAATACTACTTCCTGCAATTTGTGCCAACTTCCTGTCCGGAGCTAATGTCCGGAGCTAATGTCCGGAGATAAGTGACGTCAACAGTGTCCAGTGTCTGATTGGTTGCCGCCTGCTGCGAGCGACCAATCAGAAACGTGCCGTACTGTGACACACTCCGCCCGCCATTTTGGTGTGATTTTTGAATTTTTACCTCACAGCAAGTTTCTACTGCGTGGAGGCGGGCCCAGTGACGTTGCTCTTCAAGCTCCTGCCGAATTTCGTCAAAAAAATGATAATACCATTTACCAAAACTATATATATTTAGTTGTGAAGTGGTTCAGTGACATTTTCACACCAATTTTGAACTTTTGTTTGGTGTTTTCTCCATATACTGCCTATTATTCACTGACTATTATACTGAGAGACTGCCGTTTACTAACCTCTTCTTTGCCACATTGGGTATATTGCTCTATTATTTGCCACATAAGGACATTGTCCATTATTGCCCAGCAATTTCTTAAATAACAAGAATTGTCAAGAGCTGGTAAGTGCAGCCATTTTTTGTTCTTTCTTACTATTATTTATTAATTGTATTATTCTTACATTTGAATAAATAAAGTATATATGGATTCTAGACTCCCGATTCTTTAGAATCGGGCTGCCATCTAGTTAATATATAATTAGTTATTATGCAATCCACCATTCCAAATCTAAATTATAATCCACCACTGTGCCCCCACCAACTATAAAAAGCCATTTTCCCTGCCTAATAAATATATACATTAATTAGCCCCTGTACTTTCCCCCAATTCATTACAACTCACTGCATCCTCAACGCCCCCCACTGTCCCTCCCGCTCCACCGATTCATTATATTTACATGCCCTTTCCGCCCCAATTCCTTGTAATGTCTTCTCTTTCCCATCCCACCCTCTATTCATTATCAGCTGCTCTCCTCCCACATTCAATACATCACTTACTCCCACCACCCTCAAAATTCATCATTATTTGCTCTCCCCATCCTCCACCTTCAATTCAATTGCTGTCTCCCATCCCTCACTTCATCATTTGCAGTCCTCTTCACTTCATCATTTGCTGGCCCTGTCCCCCTCACTTCATCATTTGCTGGCCCTGTCCCCCTCACTTCATCATTTGCAGTCACCCGTTCTCCCCCCCACTTCATCATGTGCAGTCCCCCTGCGTTCATCATGTGCAGTCCCCTTCCATTCATGTGCAGTCCCCGTCCCCTCTCTCACATCATAATTTGACACACCCCCTCCCATCATTTGCCACGCCCCCTCCCATCATTTGCGGCGCCCCCTCCCATCATTTGCGGCGCCCCTCCCATCATTTGCGGCGCCCGCTCCCATCTTGGCGGCACCCCCTCCTCACCTAATTAACTCATTTGATAAAGAAAAGTTTTACATACTTATTTTATAAGCGATCTCCAGCAGGCACAGCTCTGCTTCTGGTCAGTGTCCTCGTACATGTCGGCGCGTACGCGCAGACATCTTACCAGAAGTCTCGGGAGGGCAAAGGGAGTCGGAGCTGCATAGCCGTCAAGGTAAGACGGCCGTGCACAGCTCCGAGAAAGCTCCTGGGCCCCGGCACAGACGTTTCCACCGCAGGCACACTGCACATTAGTGCACGATGGGGTCCTGGTGAGCAGAAGCAAAAGAGGTGGGGCTGTGCGGGCCCACCTGTGTGCTGCTGCTCATTGGGCCCCATACAGCAGTAAGGGCAGTAATACCCTGAGGCCGGCCTTGGGCCCAAGATTTAAAAGGAACCGGTCATGTTGAAAATGGTCTCTGATCTGCAGGCAGGATTTTATGGAACAGGAGGAGCAAATCAGATCAATATACATTTTTGTGGGAAAAACAGGGATGTAACTACTGTAGTCCCACTGTGGCAGTGCCCAGCAGGTCAGAGGCCCGCCTATGCTAGCAAGTACTTCAGCTGTATGTGCACCCTCAGACACACAATCAGGTGAAGTGTACTGTGGCGTACAAACACATTGGGTCCATGTGTGGCAAAGTCAGCTGCCGGCTTCAGTAGAAGTTGCCGTGCGGCAGGGGAGAGGAGGGATGGTAAGGGTTTTTGGTTTTTTTTTAAGTGAGTACACCAAGTACTCTGTGGCCATGCTGCAGGAATGACTATGGGCTGTGCATTATACTACAGGGATGACTATGGGCTGTACATTACACTGTATGGAGGACTATGAGCTGTGCATTATACTGTATGGAGGACTGTGGAGAGTGTATTATACTTCTGCTATGGAGCCACATGACTTTTATTTACCCCTCTGGTGAGTGTGTTTTTTTTTTGTATACATTAAAGAACAGCGGCAGAATGGAACATTTAACATGGGGGATATACAGTGCCTTACCAAAGTATTCGGCCCCCTGGAACTTTGCAACCTTTTCCCACATATCATGCTTCAAACATAAAGATACCAAATGTAAATTTTTGGTGAAGAATCAACAATAAGTGGAACACAATTGTGAAGTTGAATCAAATGTATTGGTTATTTTAAATTTTTGTGGAAATTTAAAAACTGAAAAGTGGGGAGTGCAATATTATTCGGCCCCTTTAACTTAATACTTTGTTGCGCCACCTTTTGCTGTGATTACAGCTGCAAGTCGCTTGGGGTATGTCTCCATCAGTTTTGTACATCGAGAGACTGAAATTCTTGCCCATTCTTCCTTGGCAAATTGCTTGAGCTCAGTGAGGTTTGATGGAGATCGTTTGAGAACAGCAGTTTTCAGATCTTTCCATAGATTCTCAATTAGATTGAGGTCTGGACTTTGACTTGGCCATTCTAACACCTGGATACGTTTATTTGTGAACCATTCCATTGTAGATTTTGCTTTGTGTGGGATCATTGTCGTGTTGGAAGACAAATCCCCGTCCCAGTCTCAAATCTTTTGCAGACTCCAACAGGTTTTCTTCAAGAATGGTCCTGTATTTGGCTCCATCCATCTTCCCATCAATTTTAACCATCTTCCCTGTGCCTGCTGAAGAAAAGCAGGCGCAAGCCATGATGCTGCTATCACCATGTTTGACAGTGGGGATGGTGTGTTCAGGGTGATGATCTGTGTTGCCTTTACGCCAAACATATCGTTTGGCATTGTTGCCAAAAAGTTCGATTTTGGTTTCATCTGACCAGAGCACCTTCTTCCACATGTTTGATGTGTCTCCCAGGTGGCTTGTTACAAACTTTAAAGAACACATTTTATGGATATCTTTGAGAAATGGCTTCCTTCTTGCCACTCTTGCATAATGGCCAGATTTGTGCAGTGTACGACTGATTGTTGTCCTATGGACAGACTGTCCCACCTCAGCTGTAGATCTCTGCAGTTCATCCAGAGTGATCATGGGCCTCTTGGCTGTATATCTGATCAGTCTTCTCCTTGTTTGAGATGAAAGTTTATAGGGACGGCCGGATCTTGTAGATTTGCAGTGGTATGATACTCCTTCCATTTCAATATGATTGCTTGCACAGTGCTCCTTGGGATGTTTAAAGTGTTGGAAATCATTTTATATCCAAATCCAGCTTTAAACTTCTCCACAACGGTATCACGGACCTGCCTGTTGTGTTCCTTGGTCTTCATGATGCTCTCTGTGCTTCAAACAGAACCCTGAGACTATCACAGAGCAGGTGCATTTATACGGAGACTTGATTACACATAGGTGGATTATATTTATCATTAGGCATTTAGGACAACATTGGATCATTCAGAGATCCACATTGAACTTCTGGAGTGATTTTGCTGCACTGAAAGTGCACTGAGACTGTATGTACAACCTGACAGGTTTCCTTTGGGCCTGGGATACGCAGCGACGTTGCGTAACACTACTGATTTGATTTTTAAGTCCGTTCAGTTGCATACAACTCCATGTTTTGGTTTGAACTGTAGCTACACTGACTTTAACAATTTTAACTACAGCCACCATCCAAACCAATAGTTGTATGAAATTGAATGAACTGGAGCTGCCACTTAATAGTTAAAGGGGTGGTCCGAAGGCTAAAGTAATTTTCCTACTAAATCCACATCTATTTAGTGCCATAATCAAAACTATTTTCTCATATACTCGCATTAAAAATTACCTATCCTTCTTTAACTACACTACTTAACTGTGTTTTGTTTTGTTTTTTTTGTTTGTTTTTTTTAAATATATATAATATGTTGTTTAAGAATCCCAGTGCATACTGGGATATTCTAAGCAAAAGTAATCATGGGCAGAGGCTGCAGTCACTGCAGCATTCCCTGAAACAAAGCATCATCAATGTCTGTTTCAGTGGTGAGCCTAGTGCCTGCACACTTTGTTGTCATCTTAGATCCAATCGTCTAACACTGTGCAGGGCAATTGTCATTTGCCAGAGAAAACCAAGATTGCCAAATTCGACATTAGCGCCCTCTGATCTTCACAGATGAGGCCCTGGGTTCCTTCTGATGCATGACAATGCTAGGCCTTATGTGGCTGAAGTGTCAGCCGTTCCAGCACGAAGAAGACATTGATGCTATTAACTGGCCTGTCCGTTCACCAGACCTGAATCAAATTGAGTACATCTGGGTTATGTCTGGTTCCATCCACCATTGCCACGTTGCACCACAGACTGTCCAGGAGTTGACTGATTCTTTAATCCAGGTCTGGAAGGAAATCCCTCAGGAGAACATCCACCGCCTCATCAGGAGCCTGCCCAGGCATTGTAGGGAGGTCATACAGGCGCATGGAGGCCACACACACTACTGAGCATCATTTCCTTGTCTTGAGGCTTTTCCACTGACGTTGGATGAGCCTGTAATTTGATTTTCCACTTTGACTTTGAGGATCATTGCAAATCCAGACCTCCATGGGATATTAATTTTGATTTACATTGATAATTTTTAGGTTTTATTGTTCTCAACGCATTCAGCTATGTAATGAATAAAGATTTGCAACTGGAATATTTCAATCAGTGATATCAAGGATGTGGTATTTTAGTGTTCTCTTTATTTTTTTGAGCAGTGTAGAAAAGTAGTTATTGAAGCATAGAGAATTTTTAATACAATATATTATAAAAGTTAGCTCATAGGAGGAAAATTACTTTTGGCCTTTGGACCACCCCTTTAAAATCAGTCAGCGCTAGAAATAGTTGCAATAGGCCTTAAGGTTATATTTATGGCACTCGCCATGTGGGATAATATAATGTATAGTTTAGGTCAGACCTTGTCAAAGTGCGGACCGTAGGCCACATCCAGCCTCTGGCTGTTCCAGTCCGGCCCGACTGAGACAGCCAAGAGGCTGAAAAATGGGCTGCAGCGTGCTCGGCCGCCCGCTGTCACTCTCCATCTTCGGCACTTTCCTCCACCAATCTGCATGTGAAACAGCTGACTTGATGACATCCTGTCAGCACTGCGGTGAGTCAGTGCACCTGAGACCGAAGCAGAGCACGGTGGGAACGGGAGCAAGGTAAGTATGTGGTGTTTTTTTTTTTTGTTTTTTGTTTTTTTATTTGTGTATGGGATATTTAGCTGCACATGGCGAGGCTGTGGGGCTCTCATGCTGGACATGGCGAGGCTATGGGGCGCTCATGCCGGACATGGCGAGGCTATGGGGCTCTCATGCCGGACATGGCGAGGCTATGGGGCGCTCATGCCGGGCATGGCGAGGCTATGGGGCGCTCATGCCGGGCATGGCGAGGCTATGGGGCGCTCATGCCGGGCATGGCGAGGCTATGGGGCGCTCATGCCGGACATGGCGAGGCTATGGGGCGCTCATGCCGGGCATGGCGAGGCTATGGGGCGCTCATGCCGGGCATGGCGAGGCTATGGGGCGCTCATGCCGGGCATGGCGAGGCTATGGGGCGCTCATGCCGGGCATGGCGAGGCTATGGGGCGCTCATGCCGGGCATGGCGAGGCTATGGGGCGCTCATGCCGGGCATGGCGAGGCTATGGGGCGCTCATGCCGGGCATGGCGAGGCTATGGGGTGCTCATGCCGGGCATGGCGAGGCTATGGGGTGCTCATGCCGGACAGAGGGGAGCCTGTGTCGGGCTCTCATGCCAGACAGAGGGGAGCCTGTGTCGGGCTCTCATGCCGGACAGAGGGGAGCCTGTGTCGGGCTCTCATGCCGGACAGAGGGGAGCCTGTGTCGGGCTCTCATGCTGTACAGAGGGGAGCCTGTGTCGGGCTCTCATGCTGTACAGAGGGAATTAATAAAAGTTAATATTACCTGCTGACTCTTACTATATTTGGTATTGCAGCGTATATGACTGTTTGCACTAGTAAAATAAAACATTTAAACGCCAAAACAACAAAGAAAAATCTAAATAATTGCTCTTTTTATGGTCATTTTGCTTCCCTAGAAAATAAAATTTTATAAAAGGTTAGAACGTCATATGGTGATAACTACAATTTACAGTTTTATAGCTCCTAGATTTAAAAAAATGCATTTTGTCTCCTAAGGGCCGGTATAAACCTGGAACCAGCCCCTATTGGCAGAAGCCTATGAGGGTCGATTTACCAATAGCAAGCAACATATGGTAATCCTTACACATTAACTCTGGCGTGACTAAAAAGTGGGGTGCACCTCTGTGCGTCAGACTGGAGTAAGATTTGTGACGTAAGGTATTACACAACTGGTCGTGAACTGGACAATGGGGTGTCACCACACCCTGTCCTGCCTCAGTTCCTCTCATTTTGCCAGAACTGGACAAAACTGATGTCAAAAATCGCTCATTTTTGGTGCAACCATGCAGTGTAAAATTTGCGATTGTTCAGTGTTTGAAACGTTTCATACTAACGTGCGCGAGTTACCTCATGAGACCCTGAATTGTCATGCTTTTATTTTTAATATTATCCCATGTGTCTATGTTCACTAAAGTGATGAATATTGGTAAGGAGCCTATAGTTTGCCTCTCCTTTTATCTGTACACCCTCGTATACAGGCTTCATCCTAATGTGCTGGCATGGCTGTGTGGACTAGCTAATCCTTGCTGTGGTCTCTTTGTACTAGTGACATGACTGGACCTGACAGATGAACTGATAAAATCTCTGTTAACAATGACATTCTACTCTGTTCTATTATCCTTTGTAAACTGTATTTTCCCGCCTCTCGTGGCAGCTTTTTTTCAGTTCCTTTGTTTTTTATTTAGAATTTTACTATTTTTCATAGTTTATAATATCATTCTGTTCTCCTGGCCATGTGTCTACTTACTTTTAAACAGAACCTGTCACTTGTCATAAGTGTCACTTTTCCCTGGTGTAAATGTCGCTGTTCTCTTTGTGGAGTTTCATTATGCCCCTGCGCTGACATATGGCCTCTTCTGTCCTGTGTACAAATCTAGGCCTCGTTTCATCAGTGTTTTTTCCCCAAATTCTGGTGTAAAACCCTTTTAAGTTGCCATTTTTTTGCACAAGTTGAGGTCGCACAAACATTTTGCAATTCTTGGCATTTTTCTGTCATTTTCGCCCAGCTCTGCCAAAATGGGCGGATCAGGGTCGTCTAATTTCGGAGCAGCTTTGGCACACCTTATACCAGATATCTGATGCCATTCTATCACTGGAGTAAGATTTGTGGCGAGGTGCACGCCACTTTTCAGATGCGCCAGATTCATTCAGAGCCGAACCTCTTTATTTTGTTTTTTTTTAACCAACTGGGTGTGTTCTTAAAGAATATTTCCATAGATCAATCAAGGACCATGCCTCGTTGGCTAAAAATACAAACTTTTCATATAGGAAAGAAGGAATGGCGAAACACCAGATCAGGAGAGCAACGATCTGCACAGGTAAATACGTTATAGGTAATCGCAGGTCCCCGAAGTATTTTCATGATTTTAAATGAAGATGCCTCTCCAGAACCTCACCAATCCGTAAAGGGGGTGTAAAAATAAACACAATGTAATGCTGTCTGCATGGCCTGCCTGTCTTGACTCTTCCTGCGGAGTCAACGTGTTGGTGCAACGATCCGTTGGAAGAGAAATCTGGCAGGGGAATTGGCCATTGTATTGATATGGCAAAAGGGGTACGTGTGTTGGGTTTTTTTTTGTTGGGTTTTTTTTTTGTGTGAAATCAAAACAGTGAGGCAGACAATCCCTTAGATATTTTCCCACGATTCTTAAATCTACTTAAGAATAGAAAGCACCCCATGTAGAAACACTTCTCTCCTTTTAGAGAGCAAAATAGTCCTACAGTGTAATAATAATAATAATAATTTTTATTTATATAGCGCCAACATATTCCGCAGCGCTTTACAGTAATCTCCCATTACAGCTGGAAATGAGTTTCCCAAAGCTCCCCGCATCTCCCATAACTACAAGGTTGGCAGCGCTTGGGCACACACTGTCCAATGTCTGCAACGTTTTTAAGGTCTCTCTGCAAGTTACTTGCAATGGGTTAACGCAGTTATTTATGCACTTAAAGCATGGAAACCCTGAGTGTATGGTTGGCCTGCACAGACAAAATAAGAAACTGTGTACATGTTGCTGACAAGCAATGAATTACTAGAGGGAGGTATCCAGTGATACCGAGGGGTAAACTCAGAGCTGGGTTCATAAGTGGGTGAGAAGTGAAAAATGGTACAGTGTCGTTTAAAAGTTTGGGCACCCCTGGTCAGAATTACTGTTATTGTGAATAGTTAAAGATGAAATCATCTCTAATAGGGCTAAGTTAAAGATGACACATATTTCCTTGGGCTGATGCAAAAGTTTAGGCACCCTGCATTGTTAGTTTCAAAAGCAGGTGCTACTACGTACTATCGCAGCTTATAAACGCTTTTTGTAGTCAGCCAAGAGTCTTTCAGTTCTTGTTTGAGGGATTTTCATCCATTCTTGGAAAATTCTTCCAGTTCTGTGAGATTCCGCTGCTATTTTGAGGTCTAGCCACAGATTTTCAATGATGTTCAGATGTTTAGCATCATTATCCATCTGTAGAAGCCATCCTCTTTTCAATTTCAGCTTTTCACAGATGGTGTTATGTTTGCATCAAGAATTTGTAAACATGTCCTTGAATCCATTCTTCCCTACCTGTGAAATGTTCCCCATGCCATTTGGCTGCAACACAAACCCCAAAGCATGATTGACCCACCCCAATTCTTAACCCCTTCAACCTCCCCAAGACTGTTTGCACCTTCATGAATGACCAGGCCAAATTTTACTTTTCTAACCACTCACTTTGTGGTTATAACTCTGGAACGCTTCAACGCATCCCACCGATTCTGAGATTGTTTTTTTTCCCTGAGACATATTGTACTTCATGATTGACATAAAATGTCCTTGGTATAAGTTTATTTATGAACAAAAAAGAAAATTTGGCGATAATGTTGCAATTTTCAAACTTTTAAGTTTTATGCCCTTAAATCAGAGTTATTTCATACGAAATGGTTAATAAATAACATTTTCCACATGTCTACTTTAAATTAACACAATTTTTGAAACATAATTTTTTTGTTTTTGGGAGGTTATAAGGGTTAAAAGTTGACCAGCGATTTCTCATTAACTTACAAACCCATTCTCTTAGGGACCACATTACATATGAAGTAACGTTGAGGGGTTTATATGACAGAAAAGACCCAAAAGTGACACCATTCTAAAAACTGCACCCCTCAATGTGCACAAAACCACATTCAAGAAGTTTATTAGCCTTTTAGGTGCTTCACAGGACTTTTTGGAATGTGGAAGGAAAAAATGAGCATTAAGATTTTTTTTTTTTTCACAAATTTTACTTTAGACCCAATTTTTATTTTCACAAGGGTAACAGGAGAAATTGAACAACAGATTTTGGGGTCCTTTTTTTTCCTGAGTACGCCGATACCCCATATGTGGGAGAAACCACTGTTTGGACAAATGGCAGGGCTCAGAAGGGAAGGAGCGCTATTTAACTTTTTGAATGAAAAATATGCTGGAATAATTAGCGGATGCCGTGTTGTGTTTGGAGAGCCAACAAGTGACACCATTTTGGAAACTAGACCCCTCAGGGAACTGATCTAGATGTGTGGTGAGCACCTTAAGCTCAGGAGCTTTACAGAAGTTTATAACGTTGAGCGGTGGAGAAAAAAAAATAAATCACATTTTCCACATAAAATGTTTTTTTTAGTGATGAGCTAGTATACTTGTTGCTCCAGGTTTCTCGAGCACCCTCGGGTGGTCTCCAGTATTTGTAAGTGCTCGGAGATTAAGTTTTCATCGCCTCAGCTGAATGATTTACAGCTACTAGCATGCTTGATTACATGTGGGGATTCCCTAGCAACCAGGCAACACCCACATGTACTCAGCCTGGCTAATAGCTGGAAATCATTCAGCTGAGGCGATGAAAACTTAATCTCCGAACACTAACAAATATTCGGAAAACCCGAGCAACGAATACACTCACTCATCACTAGTTATTTTAGCCCCAATTTCTTTTATTTTTACAAGGATGGCAGGAGAAAATGGACCCCAAGATTTGTGCAGTTTTTCCGGATTACACCAATATCCCATATGTAGTCGAAAACTGCTTTCGAGGCACCGTGCACAGCTCAGAATGGAAGAAGCTCCATATTGGAGTTCACATTGTGTTGGAATGGTTTGAGCACGCCATGTCACATGGGCAGAGCCCCTGAGGTGTGAGAACAGTGGAACCCCGCCACCCCCATAAGAGACCCCATTTTATAAACTATACCTCTGAATTAATTCATCTAGGGGTGAAGTGATCATATTGACACCATAGGTGAAGCTTTTATTGGGAACATTTTGCATAACATTTTGGATCACATTTATCTGGCGCTCTACGCTGAGCCCTTGCATTGGGGGTTTCCCTTTAAATCTGAGTGACGTAATTATGATGAAACGGACGAGGAATATATTTACTATAATGAGTCAGCAGAGTTACTATGGACTCAGTCTGGCCTCTGTTCAGCGATGTCCTTTTTTTCCCCAGAGGTGCACAAAAATGTGGCCAACGGCACTTTTATGCACGCCTAAAAAGACTGACACTACCGGATCGCAATTCAGATGGCATCCACAGTGCCTCCATCTGCTTCATTATCAGGAATGTTCCGCCAGGGGTTTCATCTGAATAACTTATTTCAGAGATTTACACAGAAACCCCAATGTGCGCGCTCAGTATAGAGCGCAGGATAAATGTGCGCTAAGCCTTACTGCAATCTTTGGGCTGTAGAATGAAAAAATTCAACAGCAGATGAAGAATTGGTTTTATTTGTTACCTTGTTCCTATTGTGGTATAAGTGATTAGACATCTTTATTCTTCTGGTCGGTGCGATTACAGTGATACCAGATTTATAAATCGGGTTTTTGTTTGGCTGCTGTCGCACACCAAGACGCTTTTTTTTTTTTTTTTTTTTTTTTTTTAAATTAATTTTCTTGCATAGTCATATTTTGAACTGTAATTTTTCCATATTTCAGCTGACAGTAATGTGAGGCTTATTTTTTGCGGGACAAGTTGACTTTTTTATTGGTACAGTTTTCGGGCTCATTACATTTTTTGATATCTTTCTATTCTGATTTTTGCGAGGCAGAAAAAACAAAAACCAGCACTTCAGGAATTTTTTTAATGGTAAAATTGATAAGGCATCTTTGTTCTTGGGGTCTGTACGATTACAGCAACACCACATTTTTATTGTTTTTTTGCGCTTTTATACAGTAAAAACTTTTTAAAATAATTTTTGCATCGCTTTATTTTTTTTCGGTGTTCACTAAAAGGATCAAATAGTGGGACAGTTTTATAGCTAAGGTCGTTCCAGTTGCCGCAATACCAAGTATGTACTTTTATTGTTGTGGTTTTTTTTTCATATTTATGTGAACAATATTTTTTTTTCTTTGGTTTTTGCTCTTTTACTTGGTTCACTTTCTGCAGTCTGATCACAGTTATAAGGTATATCAATAAAGAAGCATATCTTTATAGCCTGTCAGCCCTATAGATATGAGTTAGTTAGATCATGAGCAGTGCATGATCTAACTAGCTAGTGCCTGGTGACCCGGATGTACAAGTGTAAGGAGCGAGGCCGTGCCCACTGGCCGTGGTTTGTATAACGCATACATGCTTTCCGTTCCTGGTTCTGAAACCGATGGATCGCCGCAGAGCACCGTGCATGTGCTGGGGGGATTCAGAAGTCTGCAGACTGACTGCAGACTTGCGGTTTTGACCGGACCACCCGTTCAACTGTTCACAATAACAGTAATTTTGACCAGGGGTGCCCAAACTTTTACATATCACTTCATGTATTTGGAATCACCCCCTTATTCTATTCTATCTTGAGACCCATAACAGTAAGACCTAGTAAGAAAAACATTAGACTCGAACAAAGACGACCCAGGAAAACATACTCAGAAGGGAGGTAAGAACATTTCTAAAACAATCCACAGTGAGGAGATTGGAACAAAACAAAATCCTCTAAACTGCATGCTCGCAAACGCCAGAAGCCTGACAAACAAGATGGAAGAACTAGAAGCAGAAATATCTACAGGTAACTTTGACATAGTGGGAATAACCGAGACATGGTTAGATGAAAGCTATGACTGGGCAGTTAACTTACAGGGTTACAGTCTGTTTAGAAAGGATCGTAAAAATCGGAGAGGAGGAGGGGTTTGTCTCTATGTAAAGTCTTGTCTAAAGTCCACTTTAAGGGAGGATATTAGCGAAGGGAATGAGGATGTCGAGTCCATATGGGTTGAAATTCATGGAGGGAAAAATGGTAACAAAATTCTCATTGGGGTCTGTTACAAACCCCCAAATATAACAGAAAGCATGGAAAGTCTACTTCTAAAGCAGATAGATGAAGCTGCAACCCATAATGAGGTCCTGGTTATGGGGGACTTTAACTACCCGGATATTAACTGGGAAACAGAAACCTGTGAAACCCATAAAGGCAACAGGTTTCTGCTAATAACCAAGAAAAATTATCTTTCACAATTGGTGCAGAATCCAACCAGAGGAGCAGCACTTTTAGACCTAATACTATCTAATAGACCTGACAGAATAACAAATCTGCAGGTGGTTGGGCATTTAGGAAATAGCGACCACAATATTGTGCAGTTTCACCTGTCTTTCACTAGGGGGACTTGTCAGGGAGTCACAAAAACATTGAACTTTAGGAAGGCAAAGTTTGACCAGCTTAGAGATGCTCTTAATCTGGTAGACTGGGACAATATCCTCAGAAATAAGAATACAGATAATAAATGGGAAATGTTTAAGAACATCCTAAATAGGCAGTGTAAGCGGTTTATACCTTGTGGGAATAAAAGGACTAGAAATAGGAAAAACCCAATGTGGCTAAACAAAGAAGTAAGACAGGCAATTAACAGTAAAAAGAAAGCATTTGCACTACTAAAGCAGGATGGCACCATTGAAGCTCTAAAAAACTATAGGGAGAAAAATACTTTATCTAAAAAACTAATTAAAGCTGCCAAAAAGGAAACAGAGAAGCACATTGCTAAGGAGAGTAAAACTAATCCCAAACTGTTCTTCAACTATATCAATAGTAAAAGAATAAAAACTGAAAATGTAGGCCCCTTAAAAAATAGTGAGGAAAGAATGGTTGTAGATGACGAGGAAAAAGCTAACATATTAAACACCTTCTTCTCCACGGTATTCACGGTGGAAAATGAAATGCTAGGTGAAATCCCAAGAAACAATGAAAACCCTATATTAAGGGTCACCAATCTAACCCAAGAAGAGGTGCGAAACCGGCTAAATAAGATTAAAATAGATAAATCTCCGGGTCCGGATGGCATACACCCACGAGTACTAAGAGAACTAAGTAATGTAATAGATAAACCATTATTTCTTATTTTTAGTGACTCTATAGCGACAGGGTCTGTTCCGCAGGACTGGCGCATAGCAAATGTGGTGCCAATATTCAAAAAGGGCTCTAAAAGTGAACCTGGAAATTATAGGCCAGTAAGTCTAACCTCTATTGTTGGTAAAATATTTGAAGGGTTTCTGAGGGATGTTATTCTGGATTATCTCAATGAGAATAACTGTTTAACTCCATATCAGCATGGGTTTATGAGAAATCGCTCCTGTCAAACCAATCTAATCAGTTTTTATGAAGAGGTAAGCTATAGACTGGACCACGGTGAGTCATTGGACGTGGTATATCTCGATTTTTCCAAAGCGTTTGATACCGTGCCGCACAAGAGGTTGGTACACAAAATGAGAATGCTTGGTCTGGGGGAAAATGTGTGTAAATGGGTTAGTAACTGGCTTAGTGATAGAAAGCAGAGGGTGGTTATAAATGGTATAGTCTCTAACTGGGTCGCTGTGACCAGTGGGGTACCGCAGGGGTCAGTATTGGGACCTGTTCTCTTCAACATATTCATTAATGATCTGGTAGAAGGTTTACACAGTAAAATATCGATATTTGCAGATGATACAAAACTATGTAAAGCAGTTAATACAAGAGAAGATAGTATTCTGCTACAGATGGATCTGGATAAGTTGGAAACTTGGGCTGAAAGGTGGCAGATGAGGTTTAACAATGATAAATGTAAGGTTATACACATGGGAAGAGGGAATCAATATCACCATTACACACTGAACGGGAAACCACTGGGTAAATCTGACAGGGAGAAGGACTTGGGGATCCTAGTTAATGATAAACTTACCTGGAGCAGCCAGTGCCAGGCAGCAGCTGCCAAGGCAAACAGGATCATGGGGTGCATTAAAAGAGGTCTGGATACACATGATGAGAGCATTATACTGCCTCTGTACAAATCCCTAGTTAGACCGCACATGGAGTACTGTGTCCAGTTTTGGGCACCGGTGCTCAGGAAGGATATAATGGAACTAGAGAGAGTACAAAGGAGGGCAACAAAATTAATAAAGGGGATGGGAGAACTACAATACCCAGATAGATTAGCGAAATTAGGATTATTTAGTCTAGAAAAAAGACGACTGAGGGGCGATCTAATAACCATGTATAAGTATATAAGGGGACAATACAAATATCTCGCTGAGGATCTGTTTATACCAAGGAAGGTGACGGGCACAAGGGGGCATTCTTTGCGTCTGGAGGAGAGAAGGTTTTTCCACCAACATAGAAGAGGATTCTTTACTGTTAGGGCAGTGAGAATCTGGAATTGCTTGCCTGAGGAGGTGGTGATGGCGAACTCAGTCGAGGGGTTCAAGAGAGGCCTGGATGTCTTCCTGGAGCAGAACAATATTGTATCATACAATTATTAGGTTCTGTAGAAGGACGTAGATCTGGGTATTTATTATGATGGAATATAGGCTGAACTGGATGGACAAATGTCTTTTTTCGGCCTTACTAACTATGTTACTATGTTACTATGTTACCTAATTAGTATTCTATATTACGAATATGTATTCATTCTATTTTTTCTCTTTTGTAGAAGAAGTTGACTACAACACCTTCGGGTCTGCAACATTGAACAGAAAGAAGAAAAATGCATTGGTGGCATTACGGAATGACAGCCTTCGCCATAAGAAACCACATATTAACATTAGCATGCCTCATGACTTTAGGCCAGTCTCCTCCATCATTGATGTGGACATACTCCCTGAGACACATAGACGTGTGAGATTGTACAGGCACGGATGTGAAAAACCTCTGGGATTCTATATTCGTGACGGAACTAGTGTCCGCGTTACCCCTCATGGCTTAGAGAAAGTCCCGGGGATATTCATTTCTCGAATGGTTCCAGGTGGATTGGCGGAGAGCACCGGGCTGCTAGCTGTGAATGATGAGGTTCTAGAAGTCAATGGCATTGAGGTAGCTGGAAAAACTCTTGACCAGGTGACCGATATGATGATTGCCAACAGTCACAATCTAATTATTACTGTTAAACCTGCAAACCAAAGAAACAATGTAATCCGGAGTAGCCGGATGTCTGGCAGCTCTGGGCAATCGACAGACAGCACAGCTAGCCACCACAGCTTGCCATCTGCTCACCTATTACAGAATTTTAACCCTGATGACATGGAGAGTGACGATGATGCTGACATAGTCATTGAAGGTAGCCTTGAGCCACGCAACATTCCCAAGTCTCACAGCCTACCTTCCGGCAGCCTTTCTCGAATCAATGGCAGCAGCCTTAGCCACCGACTAGAAAGAGACTTGGCGCTTAACCATTCAGGCCGGGAGAGTAATGGAAGCATCCACAAAATTCTGAGCAGTCTAAAGTCTGACCCCAGGAATAGCTTGGTGATACCCAAGGGTGGTGTCGAGGAGGACGGCACGGTCATTACACTATAAACAATGGCTGGTATCATTGGCAGCCGGGTACACGTCTTAAAGGAGAACCGTCTGGAGCCGACCTTGCCTGTGACTGATGTGGAGCAGTTTGATGGTGCATTGCTTCCTCGGTGTCTTTTTGAGTTTCATGCTAATACTGGAAAGTGATTTGCTTGGATGCTGTTTTGTGCCTGTGTGAAGCCACCTTTCTGCCAGCCTCCGCTTCTTCACGGGGCACACTACCAAAGCTTCTCTTTTCATAGTGAATCTTCACAAGTAGCAGACGGTTAATAACTGCAGGGCTTTGTATTGTGAAACAGTAAGTAGAATCAGGTTTTAACAGTCTGAAGCCACTCAGTATTTCTGTGGTACGTTCATCATGTGGTGGTCTGTAACTTTCCTTAAAATGCTTGGGTTACAGAACATATAAAATGTAGGTTTCCTACCAGATCCAGGTTTCTTACATTTTTTCCAGTCTTGGGACAGAAATCAGCACTCCAGCTGTTGGAGAAACTACAACTCCCAGCATTACCTGACAACCACGTGCGGTAAGACAGCTGTCGGGGCATGTTGGGAGACTAGTTTCACAGCGTGCCAAAGATTTCAGATCCCTGGTCTAGGAAGTCTTCAATGTAGGAAGAACTGCATCCTGGTTCCTTGGCTCAACGGCTCCACTTGCTGGTCAACTGTGGTAACTCTTAGAAAACAAAATCATGTTTGAGCTCCATGCACCACACGTGTTCATGCCTTTTTTTTCTTTCTGTGAAATATTGTGGTTTGTGAATCATGTTGTGCTGCCCACATCAGATCTTATCTTGTTAACGCCATTCCTGAAATGATGGATCGACTCTTGTGCTTCCACCGTTTTACAATGTGCTTTCATATACAATAAATGCCATATTGTTACACTGTAAGATCCGGGAAAAGGCCAAAATATCTTTGGTTTGAAACAGAGACTGAATTCAAAGATTCCCAGAAATTACACTATTCAACAATGTTACAATTTTTAGTAAAATGATTTCTCTAATTTTTCATTAGAACGGAGAGAAAAAAAAGTGTGCAGTGCACTTTATAGTTAACAATCCGCAATGGTACCGCCATCTTTAGATATGTTTTTTTTTTGTTTTCTTCTTGTTAGGTTTAATTTACCACTAAATATCGGAAAAGTTCCATTTTATTTTTTACACTGTCATTGCCATAACCCAGAGAATTTGCCTTTAAAATAAATAAAAAATAAATAAAAAAATAAAAAAAAAGCTTCTGTGGGTAGAAAACAAGGACTAATCATATACAATACATTCCGGTTTGTTTGTTTTTCTTTTAATTTAAAGCCTCAAATGTAAATGTATAAATGGATAGCAGCCAGTGTTTTTATACATTTGTATTTTAAAAGATGTAAAATAAAGTCAGAACGCTAACTTTTATCGGGCATGATTTGTGTTTATATGTATATAAATCTACATGTGGTGTCTGTTTTAAAATAAATGTTAATTACATACTTGTTGGGTTTCTTAAAAAAGCAACAAAGAAAAACCAATTGGGCAGTTTATAATTAGAAATGTCTCCCTCTTCTAGCTACCTGACCAAGCGCTTGTGCTGGCGAGAATACCTATATGGGCCAGGTTCAGATTATTACGAATGCTAGACTGGATCAGAACTGATGGCTTCATAGGTCCCACCACTATAGAGTGGGGTCAGCCTAGGGACTTGCATTCGTAATCTGGTCATAGTTGTGCTAGTCTGAAAGTGGATCCCATTCACTGAATTCGTGAAATAGATCTTATACCTGATGAGCATGGTGTACTTACTGGCTATATAATTATATTTCATCCTGATATTAAAATTAGTGGTTCTAGTTGGTATTAAGCATACTTCCCTAAAGTTACTTGCTCAATATTCCAGGTATTCTGATTATTCTTAATCTGCCTGGTGTCTTGGAGTAGCCCTCCAGGGTTTGTTTTTAATTCATTCCGTCGCTGGTCTTGCAATGTGTGTAATTCAGCTAATATTTAGAGTGGTCTTTTCTCTATATGAAAATTCATGAATTCCTATTCATTTAGGCCGCTATGACTTTTTGGGAATGACCAGGCTTTGTTTCTTTTAAGGAGGGGGAGAACCACCAGAATTACGGTAATTGTATGTACTATACTGTTGAATTTCTCCACGGTGGGGATGAGTAGTGTCAACCTTCTATCACTGTTACAGATGATCATTATACGACTCACCGTTCAGCATGGAAGTACACTGTATCTAAAGGTACAGAATGTGGGGGAAGCGGTGGTGGGAAAAATAAATGTAGAATGTGTCTTTATACATGGAATTTATTGTGCTGAATTCATTTATCTCTTGGCAACAAGCGCTATACATGTACGGCACTCGTCAAGAGCGAGTGTATGGAGCCGAGCTAGCCCCAGTACTGACTATTGATGGCGGTTATTCAACAATCCTCTGCCTCTAACAGCATTGAGTGGAGCATAAGCCCATCCCCCACCATCCCTCAACACCCTGTGAATTGCTGATGAGTCTGTGGGAGCCAGGGGTCTGCTGAAGACTGCCGTGCCTGCCATGACGGTACTCCTATGAATACCAGTCTGTTCCCCCTCCCTCCCTTTTTTTTTTTTTTTTTGTAAATGTGGCATTACTGCATCTATAAAGGTACCTTCACACATAACGATATTGTTAACGATATCGTTGCTATTTGTGACATAGCAACGATATCGTTAATGAAATCGTTATGTGTGACAGCGACCAACGATCAGGCCCCTGCTGGGAGATCGTTGGTCGCTGAATAAAGTCCAGAACTTTATTTGGTCGCTGGACTCCCTGGAGACATCGCTGGATCGGCGTGTGTGACACCGATCCAGCGATGTCTTCACTGGTAACCAGGGTAAACATCGGGTAACTAAGCGCAGGGCCGCGCTTAGTAACCCGATGTTTACCCTGGTTACCATGCTAAAAGTAAAAAAAAACAAACAGTACATACTTACCTACAGCTGTCTGTCCTCCAGCGCTGTGCTCTGCTCTCCTCCTGTACTGGCTGTGAGCCGGAAAGCAGAGCGGTGACGTCACCGCTCTGCTTTCCGGCTCCCAGACAGTACAGGAGGAGAGCAGAGAAGCAGAGCGCAGCGCTGGAGGACAGACGGCTGTAGGTAAGTATGTACTGTTTTTTTTTTTTTACTTTTAGCATGGTAACCAGGGTAAACATCGGGTTACTAAGCGCGGCCCTGCGCTTAGTTACCCGATGTTTACCCTGGTTACCGGCATCGTTGGTCGCTGGAGAGCGGTCTGTGTGACAGCTCTCCAGCGACCAAACAGCGACGCTGCAGCGATTCGGATCGTTGTCGGTATCGCTGCAGCGTCGCTAAATGTGAAGGGGCCTTAAGTCTGATTTATCAGATTTTAAGTTAACCTTTTTATTTTTTAAGCTTTGCTATTCCTGTTATTGTACTTACCTGGAGAATCGCTTTTATTGGCAGAAAAATAAGTTATCCCGCCCTTTCTTCAAGAACCATAAGGACCCCTTTTTGAAAACTCTTCCTGAAAGAACAGTACGTATGATATTAAGAAAGCACCATTGGCCAGTCTGAATATTGTAAGATTAACATTTTTTTTTTTTTCTTTTTAAAGGGAACGTGTCACCACATTTGACCTTTCTAAACTATTAAGAGAATACAGGTTATCGAATGCTAAAAAGTCCTACCTGTGTGTCTCATATCAGATGTCTTGTGGATAAATCATCTTTGATCGCTTTATATAAATGACCTCTTCCTGGTTCTGAGGAAGATGGTGCCTGGAAGATAACTCTGCCTCCATGTATAATAATCTCTGGAGGCAGAGTCACCAGTGTGATGCGTAATGGCCGCGCTCTGATCTCCCTGCAGGGCTGTGTGATGATACGGCCGGGGTCAGACGAGCGTATGGCATCGGATCTGATATGCTAATGACCCTCGGCCCCTGCTCTGCTGCGAGCGGGAGCCGAGTGTCACGCGTCTGTGCTCCAAGCCTCTCACACAGAGCGGATCGGAGCACAGCTGTGGGGGAGGCGGAGAAAGTAATGTATCCATCTCCTCCATTGCCGGGGTCAACATATATCGCACATTACTCCGAATGATGTGCATTGTCACTCGCACCCATAGGCTTATATGGGTGTGAGTGAGGCGAGACTCTGCCGAGTGTCGGTGACAGTCACAGCATGCTGCGATTTCACTCGCACACTGAAAACGACCGAGAAAAAATACGGTGATGTGATCTGCCCCATAAAGAAATACCGGTCCGAGTGCTATGCGATGTTTTATCGCATAGCACTCATCCGTATTCTACGGTAGTGTGACCCCGAAGACACAAAAGCGCACAGAGAGGTCAAAAAATACTCTGTTGTAAAAAAGTCACAGTAAATAAGCAAGTGCTAGTCAAAAAATGAAAAAATACAGGGTATTTAGTTAACCCTCCGTCACATACAACTGATCTGACAGGCGCTTCTCTTTTACTTTCATTTCTCCTTCCTCACCAGATTGTGAGGAAACCCCCTCCCTCCAGTTAGTCTCCTGTCTCTTGAAGGTCTGTGAAACCTGATATCACAGTTGGATTTCAGAGCTTCATTGTATGTGAATACGTCACATTCGGTAAGGTTGGATTTTATGTTTTTATTCATCACAATAGTTTATTTAGCTTGTTTTATGAATGTATAGCACAAAATGTGAGGATATTTCATAGAAATAAGGGAGATTTTATAAAAGAAAGTGTGCTGCTCAGGCATATACAGTAGTTCCCTAACATATTCCTTCTCTTGCTTCAGATTATCTGCTGAAATGGAGAGGAAAATGTACAATTTATCCAAACAACTTGATGTTGAGGAAGTAACAAACATGCTGTTAGATGATAGAGACCTCACACTGAATGAGGATTTAGGAGAGGAAAGTGAGATTGATTCTCATGATGAGGTGGAAGAATGTGTCCTGGATTCTGAAACAGAGCAAGATGGTGACAGTGGTGAGGATGAAGAAGTTGGATCATATTATATTGGAAAAGATAAACATACTAAATGGAACAAGAAGCCATTCCAGAAAAAACGTAGGGAGCCTTTAAACATTATTACTCACCTTCCTGCAGTAATAGGAACTGCACGTAATGCAAAAACTGCAGTTGAATGCTGGAACAGTATATTTACAGATGACATTCTGGACTCTATTGTCACATATACCAACCAATATATAGACATTATAAAGGACAAGTACATCTGCAACAGAACCATCAAGCCCACAGATGAAATAGAACTGCGTGCTTTTTTTTGATTACTGTACCTTGCAGGAGCTTATAGGGCAAATAGACAAAGTTTGGAGGAACTTTGGGGTAAAGATGGGGATGGAGTTGAAAAATTTAGCCTTGTTATGTCCATAAACAGATTCAAGATTCTAATTCGTTGCCTTCGGTTTGACGACAGAACTACCCGAACCGAACGCAAAACACATGACCGACTTGCTCCAATTCGTGATATATTTCAAAGATTTGTTGTAAACTGTAAACAAAGTTATTACCCTGGAGAGAATCTCACTATTGACGAAATGCTCCCTGGTTTTCGTGGTAGATGTGCCTTTCGTCAATATATTCCATCAAAGCCAAACAAATATGGAATAAAAATGTATGCCCTTGTTGATGCCAGTAAGACCTACACTTACAACCTGGAAGTTTATGCAGGAAAACAACCAGAAGGTCCTTACTGTGTGAGCAACAAACCCATTGATGTTGTAAAAAGACTGGCTGAACCCTTATTTGGATCGGGTCGCAATATTACAGCTGACAATTGGTTTACAAGTTGTGATCTGATTGATTATCTGAAAATTCAGAAGCTGTCATATGTGGGAACTGTAAGAAAAAACAAAAGGGAATTGCCGCCACAGTTTGTAAGTGTGAAAGAGAGACAACAGTATAGCAGTATGTTTGCATTCCATAATGGAAAGGCTTTAGTTTCCTATGTACCACATGCCAAAAAAATCGTACTTCTTCTATCAACACTTCATGATGATGCTGCCATCGATCCTGGGACTGGGGCAGAAAAAAAACCGGAGATAATTACATTTTACAATGCCACCAAAGGGGGTGTGGATACAGCAGATCAGATGTGCTCCACTTTCAACGTCAGCAGAAACATCAAACGCTGGCCAATGGTCATTTTTTTTGCTATGTTGAATTTGGGTGGTATAAATTCACAAGTAATTTATCTTGAAAACAAGCTTGAACCACTCCGTAGACGATTGTATCTGAAAAAATTGGCCCATGAACTAGTACTTGGAGAGCTACGCAGGAGAAGCGTGAAAACAATCGGTATCCCCTCTCGCCTTCAAGTTCAGCTCAAAAGGTTCCGCCCAGAAGATGATGGTGAAAAGTCACCATCTGCACCACCTCACAAAAGAAGGAGATGCACCATCTGCCAAACGGAAAGCGGAACCAGAAGGCTTTCAAATTATGAATGTCTCAAATGTCATAAAGCAATTTGCCTGACACATGCAAAAATGGTGTGTAATTCTTGCTATTTGCTCTGCAAGTGTGACTTTTCTGGGAAAACCTCAGCATCTTCTTCTGATTGAATATGTTTTTAATAGTACTTAAGGTACCTTAAAATTAAGTTTGTGTTCAAAAATTTTCTTTGTACATTTTTTTGAGAGAGTCGAACTGGGGACTATTTGGCGGGAGTTTTGAAAAGTTTGTATTTCATAGTTATTAGTTTTATGTTAAGTAAATGCTTTTTTTTGCAACTGATTATGTGTAGTCTCTTTTATTACATCCCTATGAAGGTCACTGATCACTTTTAGAGCACTGAAATTGCAAACATTAGATATTATAGGTATTTTTCCAGCAGGCGCCTGACAGGCACATTGTATGTGAACTCGTTAGTCCGAATATTGTATGTGACGGAGGGTTAATACGTTTTTTTGCACAAAAAAAGTATGTTAAGCTGCTCCACCAATCGCCAAGGTATACCCATAATAGAGCAGTCCTGTCTAATGTATATAATCCCTATCTGATGTATTTAAAAACCTGATCATCTGTATAGTACCTGTATGAACAGGGTTCAGAGAGAAAATATCCACGTAGAACATGCGAGATGGAACAGCTACAATGCAAATGACCCACAGAGGAGTGGTGGACTCCCCAGTCTAGTAGAAACAAGAGAACAATTATAAAACCAAAAACACATGGGCTACTTTACTGTGACTTTTTTTTACAACAGAGTATTTTTTTACCTCTCTGTGCGCTTTTGTGTCTTCAAGTTCTTTGGTGGTGTGAACAGGTTTCTACAGACTTGTTCACTGTGCAAGTAGTCCATGTGTTTTTGGTTTTGGTAGTGTGACCCCGGCCTACCTGACACATCTGCAGGATCCTCTCGGCTTCCATCTCAGAGGCAGGCAGGGTCGTAATATTGTTACAATACTGCAGAGCTCAACAGCTGCAAAATAATGTGTTTGCAAGAAGACTAATTTCATTCCTCCTGTTTTGTGTTACTTACTTGTTTCACACTGGTGACTCCCCGTTCATGGAAAATGACAAAAGACTGGCACTTCCAAGCTAGTGTGAACAGGTGCATACAAGGAGCAGCCGTCTCCATATAAAATAAGCAAAAAGAATTGCTCTCTGCAGTGCTAAAGCATGTCAGTGTGAAATGGATGCTAATCGTCTCAGTTTTTTCCCATTATCCAGACGCAGTATTGCTAATCATATTTCATATTGACATGCTTTAGCACTGCAGAGTGCAACTTGTTTTGCATATTGTATATGGAGGTAGCTGCTCCTAGTATGCACCTGTTCACACTAGCTTGGAAGTGCCAGTCAGTCTTTTATCATGTGTATATTAGCTCTCTGACCGAGCACTCCACTGGTCAGCATGTGGTGGGTTTAATTGCAACAGGGTCCTACCTGCCAATAAATTCAGGCTTTAAAGAGCGATATTCACATCTACCCAGAAATTCAGACTTCAGTCTTAGGCTGGAGACACACTAGCGATTTTAAAAATCAGTCCGATTTTGATGCACTCTTGCGAGTGTCATGCGCTTTTTGTGCGAGTGCAATCCAATTTTTTCACATCCACCCAATTTGCATCCAAATGCAGTGCGATTGCTATCAGACTGCAAAGCGATTTTTCACATGAGCATTTAGAGAAATTCTTTGTCATTGACACATTATTTTAAAACGAAAATTCATAATATATATATATATGTGTGTATGTATATATGTGTGTGTATATACAGTGGGGCAAAAAAGTATTTAGTCAGTCAGCAATAGTGCAAGTTCCACCACTTAAAAAGATGAGAGGCGTCTGTAATTTACATCATAGGTAGACCTCAACTATGGGAGACAAACTGAGAAAAAAAAATCCAGAAAATCACATTGTCTGTTTTTTTTACATTTTATTTGCATATTATGGTGGAAAATAAGTATTTGGTCAGAAACAAAATTTCATCTCAATACTTTGTAATATATCCTTTGTTGGCAATGACAGAGGTCAAACGTTTTCTGTAAGTCTTCACAAGGTTGCCACACACTGTTGTTGGTATGTTGGCCCATTCCTCCATGCAGATCTCCTCTAGAGCAGTGATGTTTTTGGCTTTTCGCTTGGCAACACGGACTTTCAACTCCCTCCAAAGGTTTTCTATAGGGTTGAGATCTGGAGACTGGCTAGGCCACTCCAGGACCTTGAAATGCTTCTTACGAAGCCACTCCTTCGTTGCGCTGGCGGTGTGCTTTGGATCATTGTCATGTTGAAAGACCCAGCCACGTTTCATCTTCAATGCCCTTGCTGATGGAAGGAGGTTTGCACTCAAAATCTCACGATACATGGCCCCATTCATTCTTTCATGTACCCGGATCAGTCGTCCTGGCCCCTTTGCAGAGAAACAGCCCCAAAGCATGATGTTTCCACCACCATGCTTTACAGTAGGTATGGTGTTTGATGGATGCAACTCAGTATTCTTTTTCCTCCAAACACAACAAGTTGTGTTTCTACCAAACAGTTCCAGTTTGGTTTCATCAGACCATAGGAAATTCTCCCAAAACTCCTCTGGATCATCCAAATGCTCTCTAGCAAACTTCAGACGGGCCCGGACATGTACTGGCTTAAGCAGTGGGACACGTCTGGCACTGCAGGATCTAAGTCCATGGTGGCGTAGTGTGTTACTTATGGTAGGCCTTGTTACATTGGTCCCAGCTCTCTGCAGTTCATTCACTAGGTCCCCCCGCGTGGTTCTGGGATTTTTGCTCACCGTTCTTGTGATCATTCTGACCCCACGGGGTAGGATTTTGCGTGGAGCCCCTGATCGAGGGAGATTATCAGTGGTCTTGTATGTCTTCCATTTTCTAATTATTGCTCCCACTGTTGATTTCTTCACTCCAAGCTGGTTGGCTATTGCAGATTCAGTCTTCCCAGCCTGGTGCAGGGCTACAATATTGTTTCTGGTGTCCTTTGACAGCTCTTTGGTCTTCACCATAGTGGAGTTTGGAGTCAGACTGTTTGAGGGTGTGCACAGGTGTCTTTTTATACTAATAACAAGTTTAAACAGGTGCCATTACTACAGGTAATGAGTGGAGGAAAGAGGAGACTCTTAAAGAAGAAGTTACAGGTCTGTGAGAGCCAGAAATCTTGATTGTTTGTTTCTGACCAAATACTTATTTTCCACCATAATATGCAAAAAAAATGTTAAAAAATCAGACAATGTGATTTTCTGGATTTTGTTTCCTCAGTTTGTCTCCCATAGTTGAGGTCTACCTATGATGTAAATTACCGACGCCTCTCATCTTTTTAAGTGGTGGAACTTGCACTATTGCTGACTGACTAAATACTTTTTTGCCCCACTGTATATATATATATATATATATATATATATATATATATATATATATATATATATATATATATATATATATATACACACCGTCAAATGATCTGCCTCTTATAGAATAGGTTAGAATAAATATATACACATAGAATAGATGTGTGTGTGTGTGTATATATATTTGGGACCTATATGTATTTAATTGTTTTCACGAAAAAAAATGGCGTGTGCTCCCGGCAATTTTCTGTCCGAGAGCGAGAAAGCCAGTGAGTGAGGGAAGATATTAATAGCCTAGAGAGGGACCATGGTTATTGCCCCTTCCTGGCTAAAACACATCTGCCCCTAGCCGCCCCATCTTACAGATGCGCCAATTCGGCACTTAGCCTCTCACCACTGCTCTGTAGTGGTGGCATATGGGGTAATAAGGGGTTAATGTCACCTTTGTATTGTAAAGTGACATTAAGCCTGGTTAATAATGGAGAGGTGTCAATAAGACACCTATCCATTACTAATCCTATTGTTTGTAATGGGTTAAATAAAGACACATGCAGAATAAAGTTTTTCAATGAAATACACTAAACACTGCTTCACCATTTTATTGTTACTGGTAATCCAAGCGAAGCCCTTGGGGTATGTGCACACGTTGCTGATTTTTTCCGCTCGGATTTTTCAGAATCCGCAGGTTAAATGACCTGCAGATTCCCTGTGAGTTTTCTGCGCATTTTGTGCGGATTTTGCCTGCGTTTTTACACCTCCAGATTCCTATAATGGAATAGGTGTAAAATGCTGCGGAATCCGCACAAAGAATTGATATGTTGCGGAAAATAAACCGCTGTGTTTCTGCGCGGAATTTTCTGCAGCATGTGCACTGCAGATTTGGTTTTCCATAGGTTAACATGGTACTGTACACCGCATGGAAAACTGCGGCAGATCCGCAGGGCCAAATCCGCTGCGGACCCGCAGCTAAATCCGCAACGTGTGCACATACCCTTGATCTCCTGTAAAAAATAAAATTAAAAAAACAATATACCCAAACCTGTCCAGTGTACAGTCAGTCCCATGCTCTAATCCATATCTGGGGTATATACAGTTTACAACTGGGAGCGGTGCTAATGCGACCGTCCCGGTTGTAAACTACTGGGGAATGAATGAAATGCTGGGAGCGGAGCTTCAGTGACTAGCGGTGATGTTACTGAAGCTGCGCTCCCTGCCGGCCTGAACTCAAATTAACTCTTCAGCGTGGGAAAATCAGCTGGCATTTTCCCACGCTCAAGAGTTCATATTTCTAGGTCACCACCTGACAGCACAATGGAGGTCGTCCTTCTTATCCATAGTGGGACAGGAAACCACAAGAGTTTAAAAGGACCCTCCCCCTTCCACCCTTTAGTGGTTTTCCTGTCCCACTGTGGATGGGAACGACGAGAGCTCCGTCTGTCCTGTGCAGGTGGTGAGGATCGGGGGGGCTCGGCCTCTTCCTTCCCACTACAAGACCCTGCTTGGCTGAAACCCGAGTAATGGGGTCCCTCAGCAGCACCAGTGTAGTACTGCTCCTGGTGAGGGGTCGCTTCCCCCTGGGGGGGGGCTCTCGACCCTGGATGTAGCCCTGATGTACCTGCGTCTGGACGCCTCTGCAGGGTGCTTCCTTGTCGAGCGGATCCTGGGGTGAGTGCAGGCCATGGTGAGATCGTGAGCCGCGGTGTCTGTAACAAGGAGTGCGGACCGCATCGGCTTCCTGGATAGTCACTTCTGGTTCACGGCTGCCACGCGCATCACTTCCGGGTTGCGGCCGGCAGCATGGGGCAGAGTTCTCTTCCCTCCCACTCTCCGCGACGTAAGGAGGCTTCGGGGCAGGCGACGACGACATCAAGGTTATATAAAGGTATGTGTGACACAGCGGTGTCCTGTGCTATCTGATTCTGCAGAGCAGTGCATGTGTTCAGTGGGTGCCAGCCTAGAGCAGCAGCATGGAGGACACGAGATCTGAAACACTGTAGGAGGGCCAGGCCAATGTGAGTCCCCGGCTGGGGGTCTGCTACCTATAATTTAAATAATTGTACGAGCCCATCAGGTGTTTATATTATCTGTTGTAGGCCCCGTCGGTGACTAAGAAACCCGGCAAGTGTAAGAAGTGCCCCATCTGTGCTGTAAAGCTCAAAGACTCCTGGCAGAAATCGCTTTGCGAATCTTGCACCAGCCGTATTGTGGGAGAAGAGCAAGCTTCCCTGACATGAGCCATTGTCAGAGAAGAGGTACAGGCCTCGATATCTGGCTTAAGCTTTCCCCAGCCCATCTAGTCTGACCCTCAGGATTTACAGAGATCTAGGAAAAGACAGGGAATCAGATCGGTCATCCAAGGACAGCTCTTTTGATTCAGATCTGGAAGATGAGGAGTTGATCAGGGGGCCTCCTGAAAGAGGGAAGAAATATTTGTTCTCATCTAATGATATAGACTAGGCGGACTATGCAAATTGAGGAGCCCTCAACTACTCAGTTCAAGACGAGATGTCTGGGGGCTACGTTCTCAGACTTCGTAAGTACAGTTATATGAAAAAGTTTGGGCACCCCTATTAATCTTAAGCTTAATATTTTATAAAAATTGTTTTTTTTGCAACAGCTATTTCAGTTTCATATATCTAATAACTGTTGGACACAGTAATGTTTCTGCCTTGAAATGAGGTTTATTGTACAACGTGCAATCTGCATTCAAACAAAATTTGACAGGTGCATAAGTATGGGCACCCCACCAGAAAAGTTACATTAATATTTAGTAGATCCTCCTTTTGCAAAAATAACAGCCTCTAGTCGCTTCCTGTAGCTTTTAATGAGTTCCTGGATCCTGGATGAAGGTATTTTTGACCATTCCTCTTTACAAAACAATTCCAGTTCAGTTAAGTTTGATGGTCGCCAGGCATGGACAGCCCTCTTCAAATGATCCCACAGATGTTCAATGATATTCAGGTCTGGGGACTGGGATGGCCATTCCAGAACAGTGTAATTGTTCCTCTGCATGAATGCCTGAGTAGATTTGGAGCGGTGTTTTGGATCATTGTCTTGCTGAAAGATCCATCCCCTGCGTAACTTCAACTTTGTCACTGATTCATGAACATTGTAAAGAATCTGCTGATACTGAGAGGAATTCATGCGTCCCTCAACTTTAACAAGATTCCTGGTGCCGGCATTGGCCACACAGCCCCAAAGCATGATGGAACTTCCACCAAATTTTACTGTGGGTAGCAAGTGTTTTTCTTGGAATGCTGTGTTTTTTGGCCGCCATGCATAACGCCTTTTTTATGACCAAACAACTCAATCTTGGTTTCATCAGTCCACAGGACCTTCTTCCGAAAAGAAATTGGCTTCTCAAAATGTGCTTTTGCATACCTCAGCCAACTGTTTGTGGCGTGCTTGCAGAAACAGCTTCTTTCGCATCACTCTCCCATACAGCTTCTCCTTGTGCAAAGTGCGTTGTATAGTTGACCGATGCACAGTGACACCATCTGCAGCAAGTTGATGCTGCAGCTTTCTGGAGGTGGTCTGAGGATTGTCCTTGACTGATCTCACCATTTTTCTCTGCCTTTCTGATGTTTTTCTTGGCCTGCCACTTCTGGCTTAACAAGAACTGTACCTGTGTTCTTCCACTTCCTTACTATGTTCCTCACAGTGGAAATTGACAGGTTAAATCTGTGAGACAGCTTTTTGTATCCTTTCCCTGAACAACTATGTTGAATAATCTTTGTTTTCAGATCATTAGACAGTTGTTTTGAGGATCCCATGATGCCACTCTTCAGAGGAGATTCAAACAGGAGAACAACTTGCAAGTGGCCACTTTAAGTAGCTTTTCTCATGATTGCATACACCTGGCTATGAAGTTCAAAGCTCAATGAGGTTAGAAAACCAAAAAAAGTGCTTTAGTAAGGCAGTAAAAAGTAGGTAGGAGTATTTAAAACAAGAAAATGATAAGGGTGCCCATACTTATGCACCTGTCAAATTTTGTTTGAATGCAGATTGCACATTTTGTTAGTACAATAAACCTCATTTCAAGGCAAAAACATTACTGTGTCCAACAGTTATTAGATATATGAAACTTAAATAGCTGTTGCAAAAAAACAATTTTTATAAAACATTAAGATTAATAGGGGTGCCCAAACTTTTTCATATAACTATTCCCTGTAAATGCCCATATTCGTTCTATGATCTTAGAAGACTGGGAAGAAGCAGAAAAGAGGATATCAATTCCTAGAGACTTCAGACTTCGCCTACCATTTGATCATGAGGAGGTCAAGGAGTGGGAAGATATTCCCAAGATTGACATTCCGCTTGCAAAAGTGTCTAAAAGAACCACCATTCCAACTTAAAGGAGCCAATGGACCGTAAGGTGGATGGACTCTTAAAAAGAGCCTGGGAAAGTTCAGCGGCTGAAATCCGCACAAATATTGCAGTGACATCTGTGGCGTGAGCCATTCATTTGTGGGTAGATGACTTGAAAGATCAATTGTCAGCTAGAACCCCGAGAGTCTATTATTAAAGCTATCCCTCTATTGAAACTAGTAACCGGATTTCTTGCAGATGCTACTGCAGAATCGGTTAGGTTCACAGCTAGAGGCCAGTCTTTATCAAATGCAGCCAGGAGAGCTATATGGTTAACGAACTGGTCAGGAGATGTTCATTCAAAAAATAAATTTTGCTCTATTCCCTTTTCAGGAGGCAGAGTCTTTGGGCCCATACTTGATGATATTCTGGAGAAAGCTTCAGATGAAAAAAAGGGATTTCCAGAGGAAAAACGTAAGAAGTTCTAGCGCCTTCGCAGGCCCTATTATATTTAGAGATCAGACTATAGGCGTAAGGGAAAGGGGGAGAGAACAGAAACAAAAAAGATTCCGGTCCCTCGACCTCTACCAGAGTTTCGAAGGAAATGATGCCACCAGGATAGGGGGGCGGTTGTTGAACTTCCTGGGAGATTGGGAGAGGATTACCAAAAGTCCTTGGGTCCTTCAGGTCATATCCCAGGGGTACAGAATAGAGTTAGACTCTCTTCCTCCAGAAAGATATTTTGTATCAAACGTCCATCTCTCCTCAGCCTCCCCTATGTGGTCAAACATACAGGATCTTCTGCGAATGGAGGCAATATCTCCCGTTCCTTCTCAACAGATAGGAAGAGGTCATTACTCAGGCCTCTTCTCTATAAAGAAACCTTTGTGAGAATCCCGAACTATAATAAACCTCAAGCCTTTAAACAAATGGCTGCAAAACAAGAGGTTCAAGATGGAATCAATACGTTCCACAATTCCCCTGTTAGGAAAAAATGTGGTAATGTGTACTTTAGACTTACAAAGTGCGTATTATCACGTACCAATCTTTCCAGATCATCAAAAATACCTCAGGTTTGCAGCAGAAATAGAAGGAAGGATCTTTCAGAAAACAAGACATCACGATAATACCCTATTTAGATGACTTTCTAATAGTGGCAGACTCTGTGGGGCAGTTCAAAATCGACTGTCAGTTGGTGATTTCCACACTGCAAAAACTAGGTTGGGTGATAAACTGGTCAGTCAGACCTCACACCCAAACCAAGGATAAAATTCCTAGGCGTTATCCTGAACTCAAATGTAAGGAAATCTTTTCTTCCAGACAAGAAGTGGTCTGACCTAATAAAGATTCGCCAATTTTCGAGGAGTCGAATCTCTATCAGGGATGCGATGAAGATACTGGGATTGATGACAGCCTGCATCCCATGTGTCAGCTGGAGCCAGTTTAATTCTCGTCGGTTACAGAGAGCAGTTCTCGCTTCTTGGGACAGAAGACAAACCTCACTGGACAAGGAGTTCCACCTATCCCATCTGGTCAAGCAGTCCCTACATTGGTGGACTATTCCAAGAAACCTACAAAGGGGCATCCCATGGATCCAGTCTCCAGCTGTCACGGTGACTACAGATGCAAGCAAACTAGGTTGGGGCGGTCAGGTCCTTGGAAGATACTACCAAGGGCAGTGGAATTCAACAGACAGCAAGAATTCCTCAAATCACAGAGAACTACATGCAGTTTGGAAGGTCATCTGTTCGGTGCAGGCCCTGCTAAAGAACAAACATCTAAAGATTTTCTCGGACAACACGAAGACGGTAGCTTTTCTTCGCCACCAGGGTGGTCCAAGACATCCAAAATTACAACATCTGGCAGATCAGATCTTCAGATGGGCGGAGACGTCGGTGCTCTCAATTTCTGCAGTGCATCTAGAAGGTTTGAGGAACCAGGTTGCAGATTTTCTGAGCAGAGAAAAACTATCGGCAATGGTGTGGGAACTGAACTGCGAAGTTTCCAGCAGAATATGTCAACGCTGGGGAACACTGACAGTGGACTTATTCGCGACCAGACGAAACGCGATGGTCGGAACCTTTTATTTGCTGAACCCTCAAGAAAAAACTGCGGGAGTAGATGCTCTCTCTCAATCATGGAGCAAGGGTCTGTTATATGCTTTCCCCCCTCTTGCATTAATACCGAGAATCCTCAGGAAAATATGCGAGGACAGGGCTCAGGTTATGTTGGTGGTTCCTTCCTGGTCCAAAAGAAGCTGGTTCCCTTTGCTGAGGAAGTTCTTGGTAGAGGAACCCTATCTCCTTCCGGAAAGGGAAGATCTACTCTTCCAGGGTCGGAGTCTTCATCAGAACCCAGGAAGCCTCCATTTAGCAGCTTGGATCCTGAATGCCAGATCCTAAAAGCAAAAGGGCTCTCGGAAGGAATCATCTCCATACTTCAAGCAAGTAGGAAGCCGGTAACCTCCGCAATCTATCTAAAGATATGGAAAAAATTCTGCAGTTCTTGTGGAGACACAACAGTCGATGTTGACCACCCTGACATTCCTAAGATTCTTGATTTTTTGCAGCAGGGATTCAAAAAAGGTCTTAAACTAAGTACTCTGAGGGTCCAGGTGGCAGCCCTAAGTGTATTTTATGATTCTACCCTAGCTTACCACCCTTGGATAGCTCGGTTTTCCAGAGCGGTTCAAAGGTGGAGACCCTTAATTAGAAAATCAGTCCCACCTTGGGATCTTAACCTGGTCCTTAACGAATTGTGTAAAGATCCATTTGATATAACAAAAGAGATACATTGCTAATCTTTCCCTCAAGACAGTCTTCCTAGTGGCCATTACATCGACTAAAAGACTGGGGGAACTTCAAGCCCTGTCCACCCAAAATCCCTATCTACAGATTTTTGACAATAGGCTCGTTTTAAGACTTGATCCAGGTTTTCTTCCTAAAGTGGTCTCGACTTCAAATATAAATCAGGAAGTAGTGCTGCCATCATTTTGCCAGTTTCCCAAAAATAAAAAATACATTTTTTTCTATAAGTGCAGTTTCCCTGACATCCAGGTTAAGTACTTAGAAGCAACTAGGGCCTGGAGACAGGATAGTAATCTTTGTCCTTTATGGGGGTCCTAATAAGGGAAAAAAGGCATCAAAATCCACCATTGCGAGATGTATTAGGTCCATCATTAGTCTGGCTTATCAGGCACAGTGTAGGGATTCCCCAGACAATCTTAAGGCTCATTCATCCAGGGCTATGGCAGCTTCATGGGCAGAGAAAGGGGGGGCTTCAGCATATCAGATCTGCAGAGCTGCATCTTGGTCTAGCCACAGTACCTTTTCTAAACATTACAAGCTAGATGTAGTCTCTTCTCAGCTAGCTTTTGGCAGGAAGGTGCTTCAGGCAGTAGTCCCACCCTAGGACCAAAATCTCCTTTGGTACTTCTCCATGGTGCTGTCAAGTGGTGACCTGGAAACTGGTAATTAGACCTACCGGTAATTGTATTTCCAGGAATCATCCTGACAGCACTGTTAGTTCCCTCTCTATTACAAATATGTTGTATACTTATGCGAAGTAACATTTGTAGAAAAATTATGTTCAAAATAAAATTCTCTTTTTGCCTCCATCCAGATGTTACCTTGGAAAATCACTGAAGGGTGGAAGGGGGAGGGTCCTTTTAAACTCTCATGGTTTTCTGTCCCACTATGGATAAGAAGGACGACCTCCATGGTGCTGTCAGGTGGTGACCTGGAAATATGAACTCAAATGAACTCCTGAGCGTGGGAAAATGCCAGCTGATTTTCCCACGCTGAAGAGTTCATTTGAGTTCAGGCCGGCAGGGAGCGCAGCTTCGGTCACATCACCGCTAGTCACTGAAGCTCCGCTCCCAGCATTTCATTCATTCCCCAGTAGTTTACAACCGGGACGGTCGCATTAGCACCGCTCCCAGTTGTAAACTGTATATACCCCAGATATTGTTTTTTTTATTTAATTTTTTTGTTACAGGAGATCAAGGGTATGTGCACACGTTGCGGATTTAGCTGCGGGTCCGCAGTGGATTTGGCCCTGCGGATCTGCAGCAGTTTTCCATGCGGTGTACAGTACCATGTTAGGATGGATTCCTGGAAATACAATTACCGGTAGGTCTAATTACTGTTTTTATCGCACCCATTGCATTCTATTGCGGGATGTGATTAGTTTTTTGATTACATTTGCCGTGTGCTGCAATTTGTTTTTTTTTTTTTTCAAGCCCTATCGTGATCAAATCCGAGCTGGGAAAAAAGGCAGTTAAGCACACAATCATAGATTAACATTGGTCCGAATTCAATCAGATATTTTTTTTTATCGGATTGAATCGTCCGATTTCATTGCAAGTGGGCATGAACCCTTAGAGAGGTATTCACACTAGACATGTTAGGACCCAGCAGTTCTGAGACCACCTTGTCATTGGCTGCTGGGCATGCACGAATTGGCCATATTTTGTGCTAAGCGTCTTATTTTTTTTCTTCCTATTTTCCAGAAGCAGTATTGCTATTCATATTGAGTTAGTTGGGTTAGTGTAAAAGCTTAATCACGTCCGTACTTTATATTTTAATTCTTCAACAAGTAAAATATTTGCTAAAGGTGGATGCTGTCTTCTTTACAGTTAGAAGATGGAGATCTGTAGCTGGTTCGTCCTGCATGTTGCCACATTTAGCTTTCAGCAGAACCCTCAGCATTACATCACCAGCGAGAGACCAGTGTCCAGAAACAACATTCTGGCACTAGCCCAAGTGAAGACATAATCCAGCACTGTGTATGCTGTGGCGTCATTTAGTAAGGAATGCTGCATGCATGCACTCAAGAATTAAAGGGACAGCTGTCCAAGCAGAGAAGCACACTGGTAAGCTGCCTGAGAGCCACAGCTAGTGCCATCACAGGTTATAAACGGTCCGCGAGCCAGAGGTTCCACACCACCTGCTTTATCCTGTCCCTCTCCCTAATTATAGGGGTAAAAAGAATAAAGTATGTCACTAGTATTTATCAGGTTCTACTTCATTATGAATGGTTGTTATTTTTTTTATTGTATCAGTGCAGGAGACTGTACACAGTACTTCATTATTATAGAACTAGATGGTGGCCCGATTCTAACGCATCGGGTATTCTAGAATATGCATGTCCACGTAGTATATTGCCCAGTCACGTAGTATATTGCCCAGTGACGTAGAAGTAGTATATTGCCCAGCCATGTAGTATATTGCCCAGCGACGTAGTATATTGCCCAGTCACGTAGTATATTGCCCAGCAGCACGTAGTATATTGCCCAGCAGCACGTAGTATATTGCCCAGCACAGAGCCACGTAGCATAGAGACGGAAAAAATAATAAACCTATACTCCCCTTCCAAAGGCCCATTGGAAGTCCTGCTATACTCACCATCCGCCGCCTTTGCCGCTCCTCGCCACGCTCCCGCGACCGCTCCATTGCAAGCGGCAAGGTCCTTGTCGTGCAGGACCTGCCGTGACGTCAGTCACATGAGCGTGTAGCAGTCACATGACCGTGACGTCACGGCAGGTCCTTTTTGCGCAGGCGCACAGGACTTGTGATGACGTCGCGGTCACATGACCGTGACGTCATGGCAGGTCCTTCTGCCAGACCATCCGTGTGACCGGAACGTGCCGGTTGCATCGCGAGGAGCGGAAAGGCGGCGTAGGTGAGTATATAATCATTTTTAATTTTTTTATTATTTTTAACATTCAATGTTTTTACTATTGACGCTGCATAGGCTGCGTCAATAGTAAAAAACTTGGTCACACAGGGTTAATAGCAGCGGTATTACTATTGACGCTGCATAGGCTGCGTCAATAGTAAAAAACTTGGTCACACAGGGTTAATAGCAGCGGTAACGGACTGCATTACACCGCAGCATAACGCGGTCCGTTACCTGTTGTGAATTCTGTGGCTGAGTTCACTTCTGTGGTCACAAGTGGTATTGCAGTCTCTGGGCTTCCTCCCTCAGGTGTTTTGGTGAGCTCGTTGGCTGCCTTGCTATTTAGCTCCACCTGAGTCTGTCTTCCTTGCTCCTTGTCAATGTTCCAGTGTTGGATCTGAGCTACTGCATCTTTCCTTGGGCCTGCTGCTCTGCTAGATAAGTGCTTCTAGTTTGTTTTCTGTTTTTTCTGTCCAGCTTGTTATTATCTTTTGCTGGAAGCTCTGAGAAGCAAAGGGGTGCACCGCCGTGCTGTTAGTTCGGCACGGTGGGTCTTTTTGCCCCTTTGCGTGGTTTTCGTTTTAGGGTTTTTTGTAGACTGCATAGTTCTCTTTGCTATCCTCGCTCTGTCTAGAATATCGGGCCTCACTTTGCTGAATCTATTTCATTCCTACGTTTGTCTTTTCATCTTGCTAACAGTCATTATATGTGGGGGCTGCCTATTCCTTTGGGGTATTTCTCTGAGGTAAGTCAGGCTTGTATTTCTATCTTCAGGCTAGTCAGCTCCTCAGGCAGTGCCGAGTTGCATAGGTAGTGGATAGGCGCAATCCACTGCTGCTTCCAGTTGTGTGAGGATAGATCAGGTACTGCAGTCTACAGAGATTCCACGTCTCAGAGCTCGTCCTATTGTTTTGGGTTATTGCCAGATCTCTGTATGTGCGCTGATTACTGCACGCTGTGTTGCCTGATTGCCAGCCATAACAGTTACCGCTGCTATTAACCCTGTGTGAGGGCAGAGTAAGTAAGGGAGTAAGGAGCGGCCATTTTCTTCCGGACTGTTCGCGTCGCTGATTGGTCGCGGCAGCCATGACAGGCAGCTGCCGAGACCAATTGGCGAACGAATAACCGTTACAGAAGGACAGACAGACAGACGGAAGTACCCCTTAGGCAATTATGTATATAGAAGGTCCTGGCAGTTAAAGGGAACCTGTCAGCTGTTTGGCCGCTATAAAATGCAGCTACTGCCTTTCAGGGCTTATCTACAGCATTCTACAGGGTGGGCCATGAATATGGATACACGTAAATAAAATGGGAATGGTTGGTGATACAAACTTCCTGTTTGTGGCAGATTAGCATATGGGAGGGGGAAAAATTTTCAAAATGGGTGGTGACCATGGTGGCCATTTTGAAGTTGGCCATTTTGGATCCAACTTTATTTTTTCCAATAGGAAGAGGGTCATGTGACATCAAACTTATTGAGAATTTCACAAGAAAAACAATGGTGTGCTTGGTTTTAACGTAACTTTATTCTTTCATGAGTTATTGTTATGATCTGGTGGCCTAGGAGCAGCATGTGACGTACACTGGAGAAGGTGGTACCTGTACTGACCGCAGACCCTGAACTTAGCACCGAAACTAGAAGTAGCCGTGGGATGTACCTAACACTCCCTAGACACCTCGACACAGCCTAAGGACTAACTTACCCTAAAGATAGAAACGGGAAAACTATCTTGCCTCAGAGAAAATCCCCAAAGGATAGACAGCCCCCCACAAATATTGACTGTGAGAAGAGAGGGAAATGACATACGCAGACTGAAATCAGGATTTAGCAAAGGAGGCCTTTCTAGCTAAAAAGAAAGGACAGAGTACTATGCGGTCAGTATTAAAACACTAGAAAATATCCACCACAGAAAATACAAATCTCCACATCTGACTAAAGACATGGAGGGTACATCTGCATCTCCAGAGATACAGCTTGGCTGCAAAAAATCCTTACACAGACAAAGCTGGACAAGACAAAACATGAAAATGCACAGAACTATAAGGCCCACAGCATGTGGACAGCAAAAACAAAGCCAGAACTTATCTTTGTTGAAAAGAACAGCAAAACAGGAGAGACCAGTAAGGGATGTGAATCCTCCAAAAACAATGGACAACTGGCACTGACTAAAGGATCAAGCAAGACTAAATAGCCCAGTGTTGTGAATTCTGTCGTCAAGCTCCCTCCTGTGGTCATGAATGGTACTTCTGCTGGTTCTGTCCATGGGCTTCCTCTGGTGGTTGTGAGTGGAGCTGCGGCTTCTGAGTTTCCTTCCACAGGTGACGAGGTTAATTCGTTAGCTGGCTGCTCTATTTAACTCCACTTAGATCATTGCTCCATGCCACCTGTCAATGTTCCAGTATTGGTCTAGTTCTCTCCTGGATCGTTCTTGTGACCTGTCTTCCCAGCAGAAGCTAAGTTCCTGCTTGTTTTTCTCTGTTTTGCTATTTTTCTGTCCAGCTTGCTATTTTGATTTGTCTTGCTTGCTGGAAGCTCTGGGACGCAGAGGGAGCGCCTCCGCACCGTGAGTCGGTGCGGAGGGTCTTTTTGCGCCCTCTGCATGGTCTTTTTGTAGTTTTTTGTGCTGACCGCAAAGTTACCTTTCCTATCCTCTGTCTGTTCAGTAAGTCGGGCCTCACTTTGCTAAATCTATTTCATCTCTGTGTTTGTAATTTTCATCTTTACTCACAGTCATTATATGTGGGGGGCTGCCTTTTCCTTTGGGGAATTTCTCTGAGGCAAGGTAGGCTTTATTTTTCTATCTCTAGGGCTAGCTAGTTTCTTAGGCTGTGTCGAGTTGCATAGGGAGCGTTAGGAGCAATCCACGGCTATTTCTAGTGTGTGTGATAGGATTAGGGATTGCGGTCAGCAGAGTTCCCACATCCCAGAGCTTGTCCTGTATCATTATTAACTATCAGGTCATTCCGTGTGCTCCATTATTGTCCTAACCACCAGGTCATAACAGCCCAGTCCAAATTGCAATAAGTGGACACACCTGATAAATGCTGCGATCCAAAGACAGCAGCACTACCACTCATAACCACCGGAGGGAGCCCAAGAGCAGAATTCACAACAGTTATTTACAAGTTTATGACCCTCTTCTCCCACTCTTGACAAACTGATCGCAACACCGCAGAAGAAATGCTAGCACAGGCTTCCAGTATCTGTTGTTTCAAATGCTGGGGTCATCTGAAGGCCATTGTCTATGCTGTGAAGATATGTGATGTGCAACATCTGAAATGAAGGATACTGGAAGCCTGTGCTAGCATTTCTTCTGCGGTATTGCTATCAGTGTCTCAAGAGTGGGAGAAGAGGGTTGCATTGACAATCCAACACAATGAGCAGCACTTTGACCACATTTTATAAGTGGTCATAAACTTGTAAATAACTCATGAAAGAATAAAGTTACACTAAAAACAAGCACACCATTTGTTTTTCTTGTGAAATTCTCAATAAGTTTGATGTTACATGACCATCTTCCCATTGGAAAAAATAAAGTTGGATCCAAAATGGCCGACTTCAAAATGGCCGCCGTGGTCACCACCCATCTTAAAAAGTTTTCCTCCTTCCATATACTAATGTGCCACAAACAGGAAGTGGATATCAACAACCATTCCCATTTTATTTAGGTGTATCCATATAAATGGCCCACCCTGTATAATGCTGTAGATAAGCCCCTGGTCCGACCTGCAAATGAAGAAAAACAAGTTATATTCACCCGGAGTGCGGGCCGGTCTGATGGGGGTCACAGGTCAAGAGCCTCCCATCTTCTTGCGATGCCGCCCTCCTATTGCTTCATGGTCCTCGGCTTCGGGTTCCTTATCTGCCCTGTTGAGGACAGAGCAAGGCACAGCAGTGCGCAGGCGCTGGGCTTCAGACCTTTCCCAGTGCCTGGCACTGCAGTACTTTCCTCTGCCCTCAACAGGACAGATAAAGTACACCAGCGCAGGAGCCGCGACAGAAGCAAGGAAGAGGACGTCATCGCATGAAGATGGGAGGTGCCAGACCCGGACAGCGCCACCCATCCGACCAGAACGCCCCTGGGTGAGTATAATATAACTTGTTTTTCTTATCTTTCAGGTTACATCGGGGGCTTATCTACAACATTACAGAATGCTTTAGATAAGCCCCTGATGGCAGTGGCCGAAGCTTATATGCAAAAAAGTAGGTGACAGATTCCCTTTAACAGGAGTATCACTAGGAGGGAAGCGTGATATTAGGCCCAAAAATAATGGGGATAATTTATCATTAGCAGGATGTTTACAGTTCTTTTTGATATTCCAATATAATGCCAACTGCAAAAAATTAAACCATGTGTCATTACTATTTCTTTTGCAAGTTATCAAATTTTGAGTCTTTACCATGAATTTCCAAGTTCAAATAATCATTTTATCCCACCCCTTTACCTAAAGTAAAACTGCAGCAAACAGTTGCAAATAATAAATCTGTTGGGAAAACATTTTGTGGCCCAGACCACATCCATGTGGACGAGAAAACAATGCTTCAAAAGTGTGGTGGAACCTATAGGGTGACCGAAACAAGTTCAAAAATGTAACAAAAATGTAATTGAACTATATCAATAAATTTCTCATGCTGGTTTTGGCAAAGGAATACAGGGGACTTATAGTTACGTTGCTCCCTTAGCGTGGCCAAACTTAAAACGTACAAATGCTTCTCACAAAAATAGAATACATTCTAAAAGTTAATTTATTTCAGTTCTTCAATACAAAATGTGAAACGCTATATAATATATGCGTCATTACAAACAGAGTGATCTATTTCAAGTGTTTACTTCTGTTAATGTTGATGATTATTACTTACAGCCAATGAAAACCCTAAAGTCGTTATCTCAGTAAATTAGAATAATTAACAAAACACCTGCAAAGGCTTCCTAAGTGTTTAAAAAGGTCCCGTATTCTAATTCAGTAGGTTCCACAAACATGTGGAAGACTGCTGACTTGTCAGATGTCCAGAAGGCAGTCACTGACATACTCCACACGGAGGGTAAGCCACAAAAGGTCATTGATAATGAAGCTGCTTGTTCACAGAGTGCTGTATCCAAGCAAATTAATGAAAGGTTAAGTGGAAGGAAAAAGTGTGGTAGAAAAAGGTGCACAAGCAACTGGGATAACCGCAGCCTTGAAAGGTTTGTTAAGAAATGGCCATTCAAAATTTGGGGGAGATTCACAAGGAGTGGACTGCTGCTGGAGTCATTGCTTTAAAAGCCACCACACACAGAGGTATCCAGGACATGGGCTACAAGTATCGCATTCCTTGTGTCAAGCCACTCATGACCAATAGACAACGCCAAGGAGAAAAAAAAACTCGATTTTTGGAGATGGAAATTTCATTCCCCAGCAGGACTTGGCACCTGTCTACTATCAAAAGTACCAATACCTGGTTTAAAAACAACAATATCACTGTGCTTGATTGGCCAGCAAACTCGCCTGACCATAACCCCATAGAGAATGTATGGGATATTGTCAAGAGAAGGATGAGACAACAGACCCAACAATAAGGACTAGCGGAAGGCTGCTATCAAAGGAACATGGGCTTCCATAACACCACAGCAGTGCCACAGGCTGATCGCCTCCATGCCACGCCCCAGTGATGCAAAAGGAGCCCCGACTAAGTATTGAGTGCATTTACTGAACATACATTTGAAGTTTACATGTTGTATATACACACAGAATAGATATATAAATGTCAGTGACATATACAATTAATACAGTGTGCAGCTCACTGTACATGTATTTATTAAGATTTTTCTGAAAAAAATGCCGTATGCTCCCGCGTAATTTTCTTAACTAGCAAAAGGAAAGCTGACAGCTGGGGGCAGATATTTATAGCCTGGGAAGGGGGTAATACCCACGGAGCAAACCACTGCAGGCTGATATTCTGATATTAATAGCCTAGGAAGGGGCCATGGATATTGCCCTCCTCCAGACTAAAGACATCTGCTCTCAGCTTCACCAGAAAAGGCACAACTATAAGATGTGCCAATTCTAGAAATTCAGACTCATTTAATCTTAATTAAACCACAGTCAATTAACTCACTTCACCTGACGTCAGAGCAAGCGCTGTGGGAACATTTCTAACGGCGCTAGGGTGGACATCAGGTTAAATGAGTTCATTTGCTGTGAACTCCCAGAACTTTTCTGATGGGACAGCAAGCAGAACTTTCTCACGCTTGCGGTGCCGTCAGACAGGTTATAGGAGTTGACCATGAGCCACTGAACAGCGGTAGCAGATGCTGCTCAGTGTCTCTGCTGGATGCAGGCTGTATGGTCGCATCATGCAGCCTGCCATCTAGATGTAGCAGAGCTAGTCCTGTTATGGGACAAATGGATTATCATCTCAGCGGACATGTGAGGAATATTGTTTATTTTAATTCTCTTGCAGAGGACAGTGTCATCACTGGAGTGGGCGATGCTGTAAGTATGGCTTAATTAAGATTTATTAAAGGAGTCTGTGTCATTCTTTCAATTAAAGGACTTTATTCTGTATGTGTTTTTATACAATATACTAACGTGGTCAAAATTCTTGGTTCCCCTCATTTAATGACCGAAAAACCCACAATGGTCACAGAAATAACTTGAATCTGACAAAAGTAATAATAAAAGATCTATGAAAATGAACAAATGTTAGTCAGACATTGCTTTTCAACCATGCTTCCACAGAATTTAACCCCTTCATGACCCAGCCTATTTTGACCTTAATGACCTAGCCGTTTTTTGCAATTCTGACCAGTGTCCCTTTATGAGGTAATAACTCAGGAACGCTTCAACGGATCCTAGCGGTTCTGAGATTGTTTTTTCATGACATATTGGGCTTCATGTTAGTGTTAAATTTAGGTCAATAAATTCTGCGTTTATTTGTGATAAAAACAGAAATTTGGCGAAAATTTTGAAAATTTCGCAATTTTCACATTTTGAATTTTTATTCTGTTAAACCAGAGAGATATGTGACACAAAATAGTTAATAAATAACATTTCCCACATGTATACTTTACATCAGCACAATTTTGGAAACAAAATTTTTTTTTGCTAGGAAGTTATAAGGGTTAAAATTTGACCAGCGATTTCTCATTTTTACAACGAAATTTACAAAACCATTTTTTTTAGGGACCACCTCACATTTGAAGTCAGTTTGAGGGGTCTATATGGCTGAAAATGCCCAAAAGTGACACCATTCTAAAAACTGCACCCCTCAAGGTGCACAAAACCACATTCAAGAAGTTTATTAACCCTTCAGGTGCTTCACAGCAGCAGAAGCAACATGGAAGGAAAAAATGAACATTTAACTTTTTAGTCACAAAAATTATCTTTTAGCAACAATTTTTTTTATTTTCCCAATGGTAAAAGGAGAAACTGAACCACGAAAGTTGTTGTCCAATTTGTCCTGAGTACGCTGATACCTCATATGTGGGGGTAAACCACTGTTTGGGCGCACGGCAGGGCTTGGAAGGAAAGGAGCGCCATTTGACTTCTTGAATGAAAAATTGGCTCCACTCTTTAGCGGACACCATGTCACGTTTGGATAGCCCCCGTGTGCCTAAAAATTGGAGCTCCCCCACAAGTGACCCCATTTTGGAAACTGGACCCCCCCAAGGAACTTATCTACATGCCTAGTGAGCACTTTAAACCCCCAGGTGCTTCACAGAAGTTTATAACGCAGAGCCATGAAAATAAAAAATAATTTTTCATTCCTCAAAAATGATTTTTTAGCCTGGAATTTCCTATTTTGCCAAGGGTAATAGGAGAAATTGGACCCCAAATGTTGTTGTCCAGTTTGTCCTGAGTACGCTGATACCCCATATGTGGGGGTAAACCACTGTTTGGGCGCACGGCAGGGCTCGGAAGGGAAGGCACGCCATTTGGCTTTTTAAATGAAAAATTAGCTCCAATCATTAGCGGACACCATGTCACGTTTGGAGAGCCCCTGTGTGCCTAAACATTGGAGATCCCCCACAAATGACCCCATTTTGGAAAATAGACCCCCAAAGGAACTAATCTAGATGTGTGGTGAGGACTTTAAACCCCCAAGTGCTTCACAGAAGTTTATAACGCAGAGCCATGAAAATAAAAATTATTTTCTCAAAAATGATCTTTTAGCCTGCAATTTTTTATTTTCCCAAGGGTAACAGGAGAAATTTGACCCCAAAAGTTGTTGTCCAGTTTCTCCTGAGTACGCTGATACCCCATATGTGGGAGTAAACCACTGTTTGGGCACATGCCGGGGCTCGGAAGTGAAGTAGTGACGTTTTGAAATGCAGACTTTGATGGAATGCTCTGCGGGCGTCACGTTGCGTTTGCAGAGCCCCTGATGTGGCTAAACAGTAGAAACCCCCCACAAGTGACCCCATTTTGGAAACTAGACCCCGAAAGGAACTTATCTAGATGTGTGGTGAGCACTTTGAACCCCCAAGTGCTTCACAGAAGTTTATAACGCAGAGCCGTGAAAATAATAAATACGTTTTCTTTCCTCAAAAATAATTATTTAGCCCAGAATTTTTTATTTTCCCAAGTGTTACAGGAGAAATTGGACCCCAAAAGTTGTTGTCCAGTTTCTCCTGAGTACGCTGATACCCCATGTGTGGGGGTAAACCACTGTTTGGGCACACATCGGGGCTCAGAAGGGAAGTAGTGACTTTTGAAATGCAGACTTTGATGGAATGGTCTGCGGGGGTCACGTTGCGTTTGCAGAGCCCCTGGTGTGCCTAAACAGTAGAAACCCCCCACAAGTGACCCAATTTTAGAAACTAGACCCCCCCAAGGAACGTATCTAGATATGTAAACAGGAACACATGGGCTACTTGCACAGTGAACAAGTCTGTATGATCATGTTCACACACCACCAAGAAACCTGAAGACACAAAAGAGAATAGTAAAACCAAAAACACTCAGTTTGAAAAAATGTTGCAGTAATCCGCAAGTGCTAGTAAAAGATGTAAAAAACAGGGTATTTGGTTGATACGTTTTTTGCAAAAAATGTATACTAAGCTGCTCTGCCAATCTTCACGGTATACCCTTATCAGAGCAGTCCTAACTAATGTATGCAATCCCTATCTGATGTATTTAAAAACCTGATCATCTGTATATAACCTGTGTGAACAGGGTTCAGAGAGGAAAAATCCATGTGTGCATACAGGGTAGAACAGCTTTTGTGCAGATAGCCCAAGAGGAGTGGTGGAACTCCCCAGTCTTGTAGACACAAGAGAACAATTATGGAAACAGGAACACATGGGCTACTTGCACAGTGAACAAGTCTGTATGATCATGTTCACACACCACCAAGAAACCTGAAGACACAAAAGAGAATAGTAAAACCAAAAACACTCAGTTTGAAAAAATGTTGCAGTAATCCGCAAGTGCTAGTAAAAGATGTAAAAAACAGGGTATTTGGTTGATACGTTTTTTGCAAAAAATGTATACTAAGCTGCTCTACCAATCTTCACGGTATACCCTTATCAGAGCAGTCCTAACTAATGTATGCAATCCCTATCTGATGTATTTAAAAACCTGATCATCTGTATATAACCTGTGTGAACAGGGTTCAGAGAGGAAAAATCCATGTGTGCATACAGGGTAGAACAGCTTTTGTGCAGATAGCCCAAGAGGAGTGGTGGAACTCCCCAGTCTTGTAGACACAAGAGAACAATTATGGAAACAGGAACACATGGGCTACTTGCACAGTGAACAAGTCTGTATGATCATGTTCACACACCACCAAGAAACCTGAAGACACAAAAGAGAATAGTAAAACCAAAAACACTCAGTTTGAAAAAATGTTGCAGTAATCCGCAAGTGCTAGTAAAAGATGTAAAAAAACAGGGTATTTGGTTGATACGTTTTTTGCAAAAAATGTATACTAAGCTGCTCTACCAATCTTCACGGTATACCCTTATCAGAGCAGTCCTAACTAATGTATGCAATCCCTATCTGATGTATTTAAAAACCTGATCATCTGTATATAACCTGTGTGAACAGGGTTCAGAGAGGAAAAATCCATGTGTGCATACAGGGTAGAACAGCTTTTGTGCAGATAGCCCAAGAGGAGTGGTGGAACTCCCCAGTCTTGTAGACACAAGAGAAAAATTATGGAAACAGGAACACATGGGCTACTTGCACAGTGAACAAGTCTGTATGATCATGTTCACACACCACCAAGAAACCTGAAGACACAAAAGAGAATAGTAAAACCAAAAACACTCAGATTGGTAGAGCAGCTTAGTATACATTTTTTGCAAAAAACGTATCAACCGAATACCCTGTTTTTTACATCTTTTACTAGCACTTGCGGATTACTGCAACATTTTTTCAAACTGAGTGTTTTTGGTTTTACTATTCTCTTTTGTGTCTTCAGGTTTCTTGGTGGTGTGTGAACATGATCATACAGACTTGTTCACTGTGCAAGTAGCCCATGTGTTCCTGTTTCCATAATTGTTCTCTTGTGTCTACAAGACTGGGGAGTTCCACCACTCCTCTTGGGCTATCTGCACAAAAGCTGTTCTACCCTGTATGCACACATGGATTTTTCCTCTCTGAACCCTGTTCACACAGGTTATATACAGATGATCAGGTTTTTAAATACATCAGATAGGGATTGCATACATTAGTTAGGACTGCTCTGATAAGGGTATACCGTGAAGATTGGTAGAGCAGCTTAGTATACATTTTTTGCAAAAAACTTATCAACCAAATACCCTGTTTTTTACATCTTTTACTAGCACTTGCGGATTACTGCAACATTTTTTCAAACTGAGTGTTTTTGGTTTTACTATTCTCTTTTGTGTCTTCAGGTTTCTTGGTGGTGTGTGAACATGATCATACAGACTTGTTCACTGTGCAAGTAGCCCATGTGTTCCTGTTTCCATAATTGTTCTCTTGTGTCTACAAGACTGGGGAGTTCCACTACTCCTCTTGGGCTATCTGCACAAAAGCTGTTCTACCCTGTATGCACACATGGATTTTTCCTCTCTGAACCCTGTTCACACAGGTTATATACAGATGATCAGGTTTTTAAATACATCAGATAGGGATTGCATACATTAGTTAGGACTGCTCTGATAAGGGTATACCGTGAAGATTGGTAGAGCAGCTTAGTATACATTTTTTGCAAAAAACGTATCAACCAAATACCCTGTTTTTTACATCTTTTACTAGCACTTGCGGATTACTGCAACATTTTTTCAAACTGAGTGTTTTTGGTTTTACTATTCTCTTTTGTGTCTTCAGGTTTCTTGGTGGTGTGTGAACATGATCATACAGACTTGTTCACTGTGCAAGTAGCCCATGTGTTCCTGTTTCCATAATTGTTCTCTTGTGTCTACAAGACTGGGGATTTCCACCACTCCTCTTGGGCTATCTGCACAAAAGCTGTTCTACCCTGTATGCACACATGGATTTTTCCTCTCTGAACCCTGTTCACACAGGTTATATACAGATGATCAGGTTTTTAAATACATCAGATAGGGATTGCATACATTAGTTAGGACTGCTCTGATAAGGGTATACCGTGAAGATTGGTAGAGCAGCTTAGTATACATTTTTTGCAAAAAACGTATCAACCAAATACCCTGTTTTTTACATCTTTTACTAGCACTTGCGGATTACTGCAACATTTTTTCAAACTGAGTGTTTTTGGTTTTACTATTCTCTTTTGTGTATCTAGATATGTGTTGAGCACTTTGAACCCCCAAGTGCTTCACAGACGTTTACAACGCAGAGCCGTGAAAATAAAAAAATCATTTTTCTTTCCTCAAAAATGATGTTTTAGCAAGCATTTTTTTATTTTCACAAGGGTAACAAGAGAAATTGGACCCCAGTAATTGTTGCGCAGTTTGTCCTGAGTATGCTGGTACCCCATATGTGGGGGTAAACCACTGTTTGGGCACACGTCGGGGCTCAGAAGGGAGGGAGCACCATTTGACTTTTTGAATACAAGATTGGCTGGAATCAATGGTGGCGCCATGTTGCGTTTGGAGACCCCTGATGTGCCTAAACAGTGGAAACCCCTCAATTCTACCTCCAACACTAACCCCAACACACCCCTAACCCTAATCCCAACTGTAGCCATAACCCTAATCACAGCCCTAACCCCAACACACCCGTAACTCTAATCACACCCCTAACCACAACCCTAATTCCAACCCTAACCCTAAGGCTATGTGCCCACGTTGCGGATTTGTGTGAGATTTTTCAGCATCATTTTTGAAAAATCCGCGGGTAAAAGGCACTGCGTTTTACCTGCGGATTTACCGCGGATTTCCAGTGTTTTTTTGTGCGGATTTCACCTGTGGATTCCTATTGAGGAACAGGTGTAAAATTCTGCGGAATCCGCACAAAGAATTGACATGCTGCGGAAAATACAACGCAGCGTTTCCGCACGGTATTTTCCGCACCATGGGCACAGCGGATTTGGTTTTCCATAGGTTTACATGGTACTGTAAACGTGATGGAACACTGCTGCGAATCCGCAGTGGCCAATCCGCTGCGCATCCGCAGCCAAATCCGCACCATGTGCACATAGCCTAATTCTAAAGGTATGTGCACACGCTGCGGTAAACGCTGTGGATCCGCAGCAGTTTCCCATGAGTTTACAGTTCAATGTAAACCTATGGGAAACAAAAATCGCTGTACACATGCTGCAGAAAAACTGCACGGAAACGCAGCGGTTTACATTCCGCAGCATGTCACTTCTTTCTGTGGATTCCGCAGCGGTTTTACAACTGCTCCAATAGAAAATCGCAGTTGTAAAACTGCAGTGAAATGCGCAGAAAAACCGCGGTAAATCCGCCATAAATCCGCAGCGGTTTAGCACTGCGGATTTATCAAATCCGCAGAGGACCAGAATACGTGTGCACATACTGAAACCCTAACCCTAACCCTATTCTAACCTTAGTGGAAAAAAAAAATATTTATTTTATTATTGTCCCTACCTATGGGGGTGACAAAGGGGGGGGGGTCATTTACTATTTTTTTTATTTTGACCACTGTGATAGGTTATATCACAGTAATCAAAATGCACTTTGGAACGAATCTGCCGGCCTGAAACATTTTGGAAGATGGCGGCGCCCATGGAGTAGACGGACGGACACCGGGAGGATCAGTAAGTATGATGGGGTGGGGGGAGCATGGGGGGTGGATCGGAGCGCGGGGGGTGGATCGGAGCACGGGGGGGTGGATCGGAGTGCAGGGGGGTTGGATCGGAGCACGGGGGTGATTGGAGCACGGGGGAGCAGACAAGAGCACGGGGGGAGCGGAGCACAGGACGGAGCGGTGCATAGGACTGATCGGAGGACTGGGGGGGCGATCGGTGGGGTGGGGCACATCAGTGTTTCCAGCCATGGAAACATGGCCGATGATATTGCAGCATCGGCCATGGCTGGATTGTAATATTTCACCAGTTTTAATAGGTGAAATATTACAAATCGCTCTGATTGGCAGTTTCACTTTCAACAGCCAATCAGAGCGATTGTAGCCAGGGGGGGTGAAGCCACCCCCCCTGGGCTGTACTACCACTCCCCCTGTCCCTGCAGATCGGGTGAAATTGGAGTTAACCCTTTCACCCGATCTGCAGGGACGCGATCTTTCCATGACGCCACATAGGCGTCACAGGTCGGATTGGCACCGAGTTTCATGACGCCTACGTGGCGTCAAAGGTCGGGAAGGGGTTAAAAAAAAATTCCTGAAATAGGCCTGGACAGAAATGGTACCCCTCAAAATAATGTGACAAAAGGGACATGTTAAATCAAGGTTTTGTCCACTAACATCACAGGTGTCTACAATCTTGGAATCAGTGAGTGGGCCTGTATATAGGGCTACAGATACTCACTCTGCTGTTTGGTGACATGGTGTGTATCACACTCAACATGGACCAGAGGAAGCCAAGGAAAGAGTTGTCTCAGGAGAATAGAATGAAAATTATAGACAAACACGTTAAAGGTAAAAGTTATAAGACCATCTTCAAGCAGCTTGATGTTCCTGTGACTACAGTTGCACATGTTATTCAGAAATGTAACCCCTTTCTGACATCGGACGTACTATCCAGTTGAGGTGACCTGGGCCCGTGTGACCATCAACAGGATAGTATGGTATATGCGATCAGCCATGCTCACGGAGGGATCGCAGCCGATCACGGCCAGGTGTCAGCTGATTATCACAGCTGACATCCGGCACTCTCTGCTCCTGGCACTTTAACCCCTGGAACACTGCAATCAAACAAGATCGCAACGTTCCGGTGGCACAGGGAAGCATCGCGCAGGGAGGGGCTCCCTGCGTGCTTCCCTGAGACCCTCAGAACAATGCGATGTGATCGCGTTGTTCTGAGGGTCTCCTCCCTGTAGGCACCCGGATCCATGATGGTCACAGGGTCCTGCAGGGAGGTGGCTTGTCAGTGCCTGTTGAGAGCAGGCGCTGGCAAGCCTCCTGCACTGCCTGTCAGATCGTTGATCTGACACAGTGCTCTGCAAAATGTCAGATCAGCGATCAGACAATATACAGTGGGGCAAAAAAGTATTTAGTCAGTCAGCAATAGTGCAAGTTCCACCACTTAAAAAGATGAGAGGCGTCTGTAATTTACATCATAGGTAGACCTCAACTATGGGAAACAAACTGAGAAAAAAAAATCCAGAAAATCACATTGTCTGTTTTTTTAACAATTTATTTGCATATTATGGTGGAAAATAAGTATTTGGTCAGAAACAAAATTTCATCTCAATACTTTGTAATATATCCTTTGTTGGCAATGACAGAGGTCAAACGTTTTCTGTAAGTCTTCACAAGGTTGCCACACACTGTTGTTGGTATGTTGGCCCATTCCTCCATGCAGATCTCCTCTAGAGCAGTGATGTTTTTGGCTTTTCGCTTGGCAACACGGACTTTCAACTCCCTCCAAAGGTTTTCTATAGGGTTGAGATCTGGAGACTGGCCAGGCCACTCCAGGACCTTGAAATGCTTCTTACGAAGCCACTCCTTCGTTGCCCTGGCGGTGTGCTTTGGATCATTGTCATGTTGAAAGACCCAGCCACGTTTCATCTTCAATGCCCTTGCTGATGGAAGGAGGTTTGCACTCAAAATCTCACGATACATGGCCCCATTCATTCTTTCATGTACCCGGATCAGTCGTCCTGGCCCCTTTGCAGAGAAACAGCCCCAAAGCATGATGTTTCCACCACCATGCTTTACAGTAGGTATGGTGTTTGATGGATGCAACTCAGTATTCTTTTTCCTCCAAACACGACAAGTTGTGTTTCTACCAAACAGTTCCAGTTTGGTTTCATCAGACCATACGACATTCTCCCAAAACTCCTCTGGATCATCCAAATGCTCTCTAGCAAACTTCAGACGGGCCCGGACATGTACTGGCTTAAGCAGTGGGACACGTCTGGCACTGCAGGATCTGAGTCCATGGTGGCGTAGTGTGCTACTTATGGTAGGCCTTGTTACATTGGTCCCAGCTCCCTGCAGTTTATTCACTAGGTCCCCCCCGCGTGGTTCTGGGATTTTTGCTCACCGTTCTTGTGATCATTCTGACCCCACGGGGTGGGATTTTGCGTGGAGCCCCAGATCGAGGGAGGTTATCAGTGGTCTTGTATGTCTTCCATTTTCTAATTATTGCTCCCACTGTTGATTTCTTCACTCCAAGCTGGTTGGCTATTGCAGATTCAGTCTTCCCAGCCTGGTGCAGGGCTACAGTTTTGTTTCTGGTGTCCTTTGACAGCTCTTTGGTCTTCACCATAGTGGAGTTTGGAGTCAGACTGTTTGAGGGTGTGCACAGGTGTCTTTTTATACTGATAACAAGTTTAAACAGGTGCCATTACTACAGGTAATGAGTGGAGGAAAGAGGAGACTCTTAAAGAAGAAGTTACAGGTCTATGAGAGCCAGAAATCTTGATTGTTTGTTTCTGACCAAATACTTATTTTCCACCATAATATGCAAATAAATTGTTAAAAAAACAGACAATGTCATTTTCTGGATTTTTTTTCTCAGTTTGTCTCCCATAGTTGAGGTCTACCTATGATGTAAATTACAGACGCCTCTCATCTTTTTAAGTGGTGGAACTTGCACTATTGCTGACTGACTAAATACTTTTTTGCCCCACTGTATAGCGATGTCCCACCCTGGGACAATTTAAAAAAGTAAAAAAATATATATATTACATTGTGTAAAAATATTTTTTTTTTAATTCCTAAAGAAAAAATAAATATTGTTCCAATAAATACATTTCTTTATGTAAAAAACAATAAAAGTACACATTTAGTATCAAACTAGTTAACCCCTTCAGTGAACACCGTACAAAAAGACAAAAAACAATGCTTTATCATCATACCATCAAACAAAAAGTGGAATAACACGCGATCAAAAAGACGGATATAAATAAACATGGTACGGCTGAAAATGTCATTTACTCCCGCAAAAAACGAGCCACCACACAGCGTCATCAGCGAAAAAATAAAGTTATAGCCCTCAGAATAATGTGATGCAAAAATATGTAGACTATATAATCTTCACTAAAGTCCTGGCCATTAGACTGAATTCAATTATATTGGATCTCATCCACCCAGATCAAACTGGCTTCATGCCCGGCAAGAGTACCTCTATCAATATCAGGCGAGTCCAGTCGATAATTCAATATAGATCTTTAGTGTCAGATAACAACTGGGCATTAGCATCACTCGATGCAGCCAAAGCCTTTGATTCTCTTGAATGGCCCTTTCTGTTAGCATGTTTGCTGAGGTATGGCTTTTGAGATAAATTTTTAAAATGGATCAATATACTATACATGAAACCTAAAGCCCGTATAATTGTAAATCAATTCCATTTCTGAGTCCTTCTCATTATATAGGGGAAGCCGTCAGGGGTGCCCCCTTTCTCCAGCCCTTTTTGCTCTCGCGATAGAGGCATTAGCAATACATATAAGATCCTCCAATGACATTAAGGGTATAGATATAGCGGGTTGTAAAGGTGTTATTGGTCTATATGCTGGTGACATGGTGATATTTATGGACCGGGCGGAGGAAACATTGCCACAGGTAATTGCTACGTATAGATAAGTTCAGTAAATACTCTGGTCTACATATAAACTGGGATAAATCTGCTCTGTTGCCTCTCTCTTGTCCCCCATTGCCAGGCCTCGAGGCTCTCTCCTCGTTGCCTACTGTGTCCAATTTTAAATATTTAGGTATTTATATGTCCCAATATAGCTATTCTGACTTACAACTTAAGTTTTGGGCACCGGTGCTCAGGAAGGATATAATGGAACTAGAGAGAGTACAAAGGAGGGCAACAAAATTAATAAAGGGGATGGGAGAACTACACTACCCAGATAGATTAGCGAAATTAGGATTATTTAGTCTAGAAAAAAGACGACTGAGGGGCGATCTAATAACCATGTATAAGTATATAAGGGGACAATACAAATATCTCGCTGAGGATCTGTTTATACCAAGGAAGGTGACGGGCACAAGGGGGCATTCTTTGCGTCTGGAGGAGAGAAGGTTTTTCCACCAACATAGAAGAGGATTCTTTACTGTTAGGGCAGTGAGAATCTGGAATTGCTTGCCTGAGGAGGTGGTGATGGCGAACTCAGTCGAGGGGTTCAAGAGAGGCCTGGATGTCTTCCTGGAGCAGAACAATATTGTAACATACAATTATTAGGTTCTGTAGAAGGACGTAGATCTGGGGATTTATTATGATGGAATATAGGCTGAACTAGATGGACAAATGTCTTTTTTCGGCCTTACTAACTATGTTACTATGTTATTTATCCACTGTTTGAATTAGTCAAATCTAAATTTGCGTCTTGGAGCAAACTCCTATTGTCTGTTGCGGGCCGTATTAACCTAATTAAAATGATACTTCTCCCTAAGCTTAGTTATTTCCTTCAACATAGCGCAGTACAGGTACCTAAATCCCTCTTTGCAAATCTAAACTCCCAAATTACTTCTTTTATATGGGGGAAAACTAGACCCAAACTTAGGCTGTTTTACAGAGACCTAAACGGCATTGCCGTATTTCTTTCTGTATTACCTGGCCGGACAGGCCAGAGCATTAAGTACATGGATGCCTAATAGTCGTCTCCCTAATTCTGAACATCATTTGCTTCATTCTGCCCGAATTGAGTGTCCATTGAGCTTCCTGGAATTAGAAAAAATAAATGTTCCCCGTTTATTGCCTATGCTTCGGCTGGCACGGTTAATCTGGAGACAAATTAAAAAAGTTGTTGGATTCAAACACATTATAGCTGAAATGCCCCTATGGAAAAATAACTATTTCCCGATGCTGGTGAGCCACCCATCCACTGATTTTTGGATCTTACATGGAGTTTCCTCGGTGGGTGATTTACATGACCGGGGAACCTGTGTGTCATTTGAACAATTATGGACTAAATATGGTATACCGAGATGCCAAATTTTTTTGTTTTCTACTAAGATCAGCTTTCCAATCGTATATGAGGGTTGCGGGTGCTGGTCAAACTATCTCGTCTCTGCCTCTGATAGGAATCGTCAACTCGCAGGGTCCCCAGGGCCTTATTTCTTCTTTATATACCTATATGCTGTCTGTGTTTACATTGTCAATCATCAGACGCGAATTTTATCCATATGATGTGGAAGTGCCCCGTCATCCTTCAATACTGGAAAGAAGTGACATCATTACTAACGTCCCTGTTGTCGGCTCCTGTTCCTCTTGAGCCACTAATCTGTTTATTTGTGGTATGGGATGAGGAGACCTGGGATCATTATGTCGGACTTTTTTCTCCGGGAGACACTTTTTATGGTACGGAAAGTACTGGCATTACGGTGGATGGGGGGTTCATGTCCTTCCCTCAGCCTGGATTGAACTGGTGAACTCGATCATCCCATGCGAACGTACATTATATCAGAATAGAGGATGTACAGGTAAATTCGATAAAATCTGGAACGGGTGGAATTCCTCTCACCTTACTCTATAAATTCATAGTTAATTGGTATCAGTGTAAAGAGTTAGATCTATTACAATATCGCACAGAGGAAAATATAATGCTTACTATCAAGCGGCAGAATAGTAGTTATTATAGATATAGTTGTAGATGTAGTTTAAGAAATTTAAATTCTCATGGCTCCATGTTTCTGTGGTTCGCATGAAGTAAATGATTTGATATACACAAATTGTTGTCTTTTGGAATTCCATAGACTGTAATACTGTTTTGGATATAATTAGAATATATGTCCTGCTTTACACTCAATAATGCATATAACTTTTTTTATATATATATATTAAGTGTAACACTACTGGGCATAAATGTGTATATTGTATATTTTCATCTTGTGGTTAATAAACGAATTTAAAAAAAAAAAGTGATGCAAAAATAATTATTTTTTATATAAAAGTTTTTATTGTATAAAAGCACCAAAACATAAAAAAATAAATGAGGTATCGCTGTAATCATACTGACCCGAAGAATAAAACTGCTTTAGCAATTTTACCAAACGCGGAACAGTATAAACGCCCCCCCAAAAGAAATTCATGAATAGCTGGTTTTCGTTCATTCTACCTAACAAAAATCAGAATAAAAAGCGATCAAAAAATGTCATGTGCCCGAAAATGGTATCAATAAAAACGTCAACTCGTCCCGCAAAAACAAGACCTCACATGACTCTGTGGACCAAAATATGGAAAAATTATAGCTCTCAAAATGTGGTGACGCAAAAATAATTTTTTGCAATAAAACGCGTCTTTTAGTGTGTGACAGCTGCCAAACAAAAAACAGCTATAAAAACCCGCTATAAATAGTAAATCAAACCCCCCTTTATCATCGCCTTACTTAGGGAAAAATGAAATAAAGTATTTATTTCCATTTTCTCATTAGGGTTAGAGTTGGGGCTAAAGTTAGAGTTGGGGCTAGAGTTGGGGTTAGGATTACGTTTACGGTTGGGTTAGTGGTGTGTCAGGGTTAGGGTTATTTTTGGGATTAGGGGTGTGGTTAGGGTTATGGTTAGGGTGTGTGGTTAGGGTTGGGATAAGGGTTAGGGGTGTGTTGAGGTTAGGGTTGGCGTTAGAATTGGGGGGTTTCCACTGTTTAGGCACATCAGGGGCTCTGCAAATGCAACATGACGTCCGATCTCAATTCCGTCCAATTCTGCGCTGAAAAAGTAAAATGGTGCTCCTTCCCTTCCGAGCTCTGCTGTGCGCACAAACATTGGTTTACCCCCACATATGTGGTATCAGCATACTCAGGACAAATTGTACAATGTTTGCGGTCCAATTTCTCCTGTTACCCGTGGGAAAATAAAAATCTGGAGGCTAAAAAATCATTTTTGTGGGAAAAAAAATTATTTTTTATTTTCACAGTTCTGCGTTATAAACTTTAGTGAAACACTTGGGAGTTTAAAGTTCTCACAACACATCTAAATAAGTTCCTTGGGGGGTCTAGTTTCCAACATGCGGTCACCTTTGGGGGGTTTCTACTGTTTAGGTACATCAGGGGCTCTGCAAACGCAATGTGACACCCGCAGACCATTCCATCAAAGTCTGCATTCCAAAACGCCACTTCTTCCCTTCCGAGCCCCGCTGTGTGCCCAAACAGTAGTGTTCTCCCACATATGGGGTATCGTCATACTCGGGATAAATTAGACAACAAGTTTTGGGGTCCAATTTCTCTGGATACCCTTGGGAAAATACAAAATTAGGGGCTAAAATATCATTTTTTTGGAAAAAAAATGTTTTTTTTTTGTTTTCATGGCTCTACATTATAAATTTAAGTGAAAAAATTGGGGGTTCAAAGTGCTCACCACACATCTAGGTAAGTTCCTTAGGTGGTCTAATTTCCAAAATGGGGTCACTTGTGGGGGGTTTCTACTGTGTACGCACATCAGGGGCTCTCCAAACGCGACATTGCGTCTGATCTCAATTCCAGCCAATTATGCGTTGAAAAAGTCAAATGGTGCTCCTTCCCTTCCAAGCTCTCTCATGCGCCCAAACAGTGATTTACCCACACATATGGGGTATCGGCGTACTCAGGACAAATTGCACAACAACTTTTGGGGTCCAATTTCTCCTGTTACCCTTGGGAAAATAAAAAATTGGGGGCTAAAAATCATTTTTGTGAAAAAATATGATTTTTTATGGCTCTACATTATAAACTTCTGTGAAGTACTTGGGGTTTCAAAGTGCTCACCACATATCTAGATTAGTTCCCTAGGGGGTCTACTTTCCAAAATGGTGTCACTTGTGGGGGGTTTCCACTGTTTAGGCACATCATGGGCTCTCCAAACGTGACATGGTGTCCGATCTCAATTCCAGCCAATTTTGCACTGAAAAGTCAAATGGCACTCCTTCCCTTCCAAGCTCTGCCATGCGCCCAAACAGTGGTTTACCCCCACATATGGGGTATCAGCGTACTCCGGACAAATTGCACAACTTTTGGGGTCCAATTTCTCCTTTTACCTTCGGTAAAATAAATCGAATTGGATTTGAAGTAATTTTTTTGTGCAAAAAAGTTAAAATGTTCATTTTTTTCAACATTCCAAAAATTCCTGTGAAGCACCTGAAGGGTTAATAAACTTCTTAAATGTGGTTTTGAGAACATTGAGGGGTGCATTTTTTAGAATGGTGTAACTTTTTGGTATTTTGTGTAATATAGACCCCTCAAAGTAACTTCAAATGTGATGTGGTCCATAAAAAAAATGGTGTAAAAATGAGAAATTGCTGGTCAACTTTTAACCCTTATAACTCCCTAACAAAAAAAAATTGGGGGGTTCCAAAATTGTGCTGATGTGACGTAGACATGTGGGAAATGTTAGGCTACTTTCACACTAGCGTCGGAATTCGGCCCGTCGCATTGCGTCGGGCCGAGATTCCGACGCTAGTGTTGTTAGCACCGCACAATGGGTGCAGCGGATGCATTCTCCGGCGCATCCGCTGCCCCATTGTGAGGTGCGGGGAGGTGGGGGCGGAGTTCCGGCCGCGCATGCGCGGTCGGAAAAAGCGGTCCGTCTGGAGCAAAAAACGTTACATTTAACATTCTTTGCTCCCAGCGGTCCGCCACAACACGGCGGTTGCGACGTGTGTCAATACGTCGCAATGCGTCGGTAATGTTACGCTATGGGGCAAAAACGCATCCTGCAAACAACTTTTCAGGATGCGTTTTTTCCCCTAAACGACGCATTGCAACGTATTACAAAAAACGCCAGTGTGAAAGTACCCTTACTTATGTATTTTGTGTGACATATCTGTGCGCATTAAGGGCATGAAAATTTAAAGTTGGAAAATTGCGAAATTTTTAAAATTTTCACCAAATTTCAGATTTTTTTCACGAATAAACGCAGGTAATGTCAAAGACATTTTACTACTGTCATGAAGTACAATATGTCACGAGAAAACAGTGTCAGAATCACAAGCATTCATTGAAGCGCTCCAGAGTTATAACCTCATAAAGGGACAGCCCAGACAAACTTCTCAAAAGATTAAAAGTGAACTTCAAGCTAAAGCTTCACGACCAAGGAGGACACCATTGTTGTAAAAAAAATCATAAAAAGCCAGACTGGAATTTGCCAAACTACATGTTGACAAGCCACAAAGCTTCTGGGACAATGGCCTTCTATCCTGTCGGCTCCTGCTGTGATTTTATTGTAGGAGGCTGCTGAATTGTGTGTTTTGATGAATATTTCCTTTGAAAACCTTGTGTAGATGTAGATGACATACAGAATTCTTCTATGTAAAAGCTCATGTTAAATTGCATTGCAGTCTGATAGCAATCGCGCTGCACTCGATGTAAATCGGATGCTATGTTTGGGCTACTTTTACACTAGCGTTGGCCCGACGTACCAACGCATCCTGTGACAACGCAGCACAACTGGGGCAGCGGATGCATTATTACAACGCATCCGCTGCCCCATTGTGAGTTGCGGGGAGGAGGGGGCGGCGTTCTGGCCGCGCATGCGCGGTCGGAAATGGCGGACACGACGCACCAAAAGACGTTACAAGCAACGTTCTTTGGTGCCGAGGGTCCGCCACAACACGACGCAACCGTCGCACGACGTGTGGCAATGCGTCACGAATACAAGCCTATGGAGAAAAAAACGCATCCTGCAAACAACTTTGCAGGATGCGTTTTTTCTGCAAAACGACGCATTGTGACGTGCGTCGTACGACGCTAGTGTGAAAGTAGCCTATAGGGCTAGGCCTTGTGCTGCACCTCAGGTATATAGCACCAGAACTAAGGCCACCTACAAGTATAGTTATACTGCACTGTCCGCCTCTCTCCTTCAGGGGGAGACAGTGAGGAGCGGTCTTATTTCTGGCCCAGATCTGTACAGTATGTAGCTAGTGTAACAAGCTGCGGTCACGTGGTGGCCAATGGTCACATGATCAACTCTAGCTCTACGCTCTCAGATAAACGCTTCCCGCATAAGTTTGGCCTGACTCGGCGCCTGTACGGGATGATTGCCGTGTCACGTGTCTCAGGCTTCCAGCTTTGTAGCGAGGTCGCATGGAGCTGGCGGCTGCTGTGGGACAGTGGGAGCCGTTAGAAGAGCCGGGAGGCGGCACTTCCCGAGGGAGTCCCGGGGACAGCGGTCACGTGTCCCAGAGTCAGAGCGTCTGCAGCGGCGTCTCCGTGGGGCTCCTGAACGATGAGGAACTGTTCGCTACAGAGTCATGTGACGACGTCCTCCCCGCCACAGCGGCTCAGCTGTCCAGTCACCTCCTGCCTGCGCTGCACAGCTTCGAGGTGAGGGCGGGGCAGGAGCGGTCACGTGATGCGAGGCTTCGGCTCTTCTTGCACGGTTGAGCCTAGAGTGTATGGGCCTGACTGCAGCTCATAGACTCTAGCCGGCTCACTGGTGAAGATGCTAGAGTGTATGGGCTCCTTCCAGGTCACCTGACTTCAGCCCATGCACTCTAGCCGGCTCAGTACTGAAGATGCTAGAGTGTATGGGCTCCTGTCAGGTATATAGTATGGTAGATACAGACTGTACGGGCTCCTGTCAGGTATATAGTATTGTAGATATAGACTGTACAGGCTCCTGTCAGGTATATAGTATTGTAGATATAGACTGTACAGGCTCCTGTCAGGTATATAGTATTGTAGATACAGACTGTACGGGCTCCTGTCAGGTGTATAGTATGGTAGATACAGACTGTACGGGCTCCTGTCAGGTATATAGTATGGTAGATACAGACTGTACGGGCTCCTGTCAGGTGTATAGCATTGTAGATATAGACTGTACGGGCTCCTGTCAGGTATATAGTATGGTAGATACAGACTGTACGGGCTCCTGTCAGGTATATATTATTGTAGATACAGACTGTACGGGCTCCTGTCAGGTATATATTATTGTAGATACAGACTGTATGGGCTCCTGTCAGGTATATATTATTGTAGATACAGACTGTACGGGCTCCTGTCAGGTATATAGTATGGTAGATACAGACTGTATGGGCCCCTGTCAGGTATATATTATTGTAGATACAGACTGTACGGGCTCCTGTCAGGTATATATTATTGTAGATACAGACTGTACGGGCTCCTGTCAGGTATATATTATTGTAGATATAGACTGTACGGGCTCCTGTCAGGTATATATTATTGTAGATACAGACTGTATGGGCTCCTGTCAGGTATATATTATTGTAGATACAGACTGTATGGGCTCCTGTCAGGTATATATTATTGTAGATACAGACTGTATGGGCTCCTGTCAGGTATATATTATTGTAGATACAGACTGTACGGGCTCCTGTCAGGTATATATTATTGTAGATACAGACTGTATGGGCTCCTGTCAGGTATATATTATTGTAGATACAGACTGTATGGGCTCCTGTCAGGTATATATTATTGTAGATACAGACTGTATGGGCTCCTGTCAGGTATATATTATTGTAGATACAGACTGTACGGGCTCCTGTCAGGTATATATTATTGTAGATATAGACTGTACGGGCTCCTGTCAGGTATATATTATTGTAGATACAGACTGTATGGGCCCCTGTCAGGTATATATTATTGTAGATACAGACTGTATGGGCTCCTGTCAGGTATATATTATTGTAGATACAGACTGTATGGGCTCCTGTCAGGTATATATTATTGTAGATACAGACTGTATGGGCTCCTGTCAGGTATATATTATTGTAGATACAGACTGTACGGGCTCCTGTCAGGTATATATTATTGTAGATATAGACTGTACGGGCTCCTGTCAGGTATATATTATTGTAGATACAGACTGTATGGGCCCCTGTCAGGTATATATTATTGTAGATACAGACTGTATGGGCTCCTGTCAGGTGTATATTACTGTAGATACAGACTGTACGGGCTCCTGTCAGGTATATAGTATGGTAGATACAGACTGTACGGGCTCCTGTCAGGTATATATTACTGTAGATATAGACTGTACGGGCTCCTGTCAGGTATATATTAATGATGGTATCAGAATGTATGGGCCCCTGTCAGGTATATATTAGTGATGGTATCAGAATGTATGGGCTCCTGTCAGGTATATATTACTGATGATATCAGAATGTATGGGCCCCTGTCAGGTATATATTACTGATGATATCAGAATGTATGGGCCCCTGTCAGGTATATATTACTGATGATATCAGAATGTATGGGCCCCTGTCAGGTATATATTATTGATGATATCAGAATGTATGGGCCCCTGTCAGGTATATATTAGTGATGGTATCAGAATGTATGGGCTCCTGTCAGGTATATATTATTGATATCAGAATGTATGGGCTCCTGTCAGGTATATATATTATTGATGGTATCAGAATGTATGGGCCCCTGTCAGGTATATATTATTGATATCAGAATGTATGGGCTCCTGTCAGGTATATATATTATTGATGGTATCAGAATGTATGGGCCCCTGTCAGGTATATATTAGTGATGATATCAGAATGTATGGGCCCCTGTCAGGTATATATTACTGATATCAGAATGTACGGGCTCCTGTCAGGTATATATTACTGATGATATCAGAATGTACGGGCCCCTGTCAGGTATATATTAGTGATGATATCAGAATGTATGGGCCCCTGTCAGGTATATATTAGTGATGATATCAGAATGTATGGGCCCCTGTCAGGTATATATTACTGATGATATCAGAATGTATGGGCCCCTGTCAGGTATATATGCTGCGATTGTTCTCGTATGCCGATTCGGCATGAAAAAATAATCACAGATGTGATCTGCCCCATAGATTAACACTGGTCCGAGTGCCATGCGATGTTTTCTCACATAGCGCTCGTCCGTATTCTACGCTAGTGTGACCCCGGCCTTAAACTTATGAAGAGACACAGACCACCTGCAGCTCAGCCTTCATCAATATTTAAATTACAAGTTTTTCACCATCCAAAAAATGCTATTTTTTACCTAGTTCCATAGGTTTCTTAAAGGGAACCTGTCACCAGGTTTTCCCCATATATAGTACCACCATAACCTATATGCCCTTATACACACCCTTCTACAGTGCTGTACCGTACATACCGTATATACTCGAGTATAAGGCGAGATTTTCAGCCCACTTTTTTGGGCTGAAAGTGACCCTCTCGGCTTATACACAAGTCATTGTCGGCGGGGAAGGGGGAGCGGTGGCTGTCACATACTCACCTGCTCCCGGCGCGGTCCCTGCATGTCCGATGGTCTCTGGGCAGCTCTTCCTTTGTTCAACGGTCACGTGGAACCGCTCATTAATGAATATGGATGCATATTCATTACTTTAATGAGCTGTTCGTGACAGCTGAACATAGGAAGACGCTGCCGACTCCCGGAGACCATCTGACAGTGAGAAGCTGCCAGGGACCGCGTCGGGAGCAGGTGAGTATGACGGGGGAGGTGAGCATTGCGTGATATTCACCTCTCCCCTTTCCACAGCTGCGGGCCGCTCTGTCCTCTGGCTGTGACTGTTTAGGTCAGAGGGCACGATGACGTAATTAGTGTGCGCGCCGCCCTCTGCCTGAACAGTCAGTGCAGAGGATGGAAGACAGAGCAGCGCGCAGCAGTGGAAAGTGCCGGGGGCCTGAGCGAAGAGAGGCGAGTATGTGTTTTTATTTTATTTTATTCGCAGCAACAGCAAATGGGGCATAATGTGTGGAGCATCTCATGGGGCATAATCTATGGAGTAAAATCTATGGAGCATCTTATGGGGCCATCAACCTTTATGCAGCATTGTATGGGGCAAAAGTTTCTATGAAGCATCTTATGGGGCCATTATTAACATTTGTGCAGCATTATATGGGGCATATTTTAATATGGAGCATCTTATGGGGCCATCATAAACTTTATGGAGCATTATATGGGGCTCCTCATTCAATATGGATATTCAAAAACACTTAACCTACTGATGTCCCAATTAATTTTACTTTTATTGGTATCTATTTTTATTTTTGACATTTACCAGTAGCTGCTGCATTTTCCACCCTAAGGCTTATACTCGAGTCATTAAGTTTTCCCAGTTTTTTGTGGCAAAATTAGGGGGGGTGGTCGGCTTCTACTCGAGTATATACGGTATGTCCCTAAGCCAATGTGCATAATGTAAATAACTTCTTATACTCACCTACGGGGCGGTCCGGTGTTATGTTTGGCGCTGGTATACATCCGGCACAGTCCTTCCCGTGGATGATGTGTTCTACATCATCCACACAACCTCCCTCATCACGCTTCTGTGCAGGAACACTTCTCTGCCAAGCACAAAGCAAAGTACTGCAACGGGCAGAAAGAAGTGCGATGCACAGGAGCACGATGGAAGACACCGTGTGGATGACATAGGACGCGTCATCGACTCAAAGAAAGAAGGACGGTGATAGAAGAGGAGAAGGCCCCGGATTAAGACTAGCAAAGCCCATTGTATGGGGCTAGGCAAGTCTTAAGGGCATACAGATAGTGGTTGTGCTTTATAAAATGCTGTATATAAGGGTATACAGGCAGTGGGCCTACTATATATACACAGCATTCTAGAATGCTGTATATAAAGGCATATAGATAGTGGTCGTACTTTATGTGGAGGGGGGGACAGAAACAATGATTGAATACCCTGTAGTAAGTGAACGGCTACAGTGCAAGAAAATAAAGGGTACTTAGTTAACACTTTTTTGGGGGCCTGAGAAAGGAGTCAGAAAAGAGCATCGGGGCGGACGCGCTGCTGTGAATGTCAGTGTCTATATCTAGCACGGCATAATTTTCATAACCAGCAGAGGGAAAGCTGACAGCTGATGTTAATATTCTGGAAAGGAGCCAATAACCATAAAGGTTCCCAGGCTATTAATATCAGCTCACAGCTGTTTGCTTAGCCTTTACTGGCTATTTTACAGTGGGACACAAAATATTGACATGGGGTCCCCCTATAAAAGCTGTAGGCTGATATTAATAGTCTGTGAAGAGGCCATGGATATTGGCAGCCCCAGAGGCTAAAAACCATCAGCTCTCAGCCATCCCAGAAATGGCGCATCTTATAGATCTGCCAATTCTGGTACTTAGCCTCGCTCTTCCCACTTGCCCTGTAGCAGTGGGGCTCAGATTTGTGGGGTTGATGTCACCATTTTATTGTCAAGTAACATCAAGCCCACAGGTTAGTAATGGAGAGGCATCTATCAGACACCTCTCCATTAGTAAGCTGGCCTACTGTCACCTTACAATACAAAGGTGACATTAACCCCTTATTACCCCATATGCCACCGCTACAGGGCAGTGAGAACAGAGGCTGAGTGCCAGAATTGGCGCATCTTACAGATGCACCTTTTCTGGGGTGGCAATAACCATGGTCCCTCTCTAGGCTATAATATCTGTCCTCAGTCACTGACTTTCCCTCTGTGGCACAGAAAATTGTGTGGGAGCCCACGCCAGTTTTTTCAGTGAAAACATTTTTATTAAATACATACAGGTCCCAAATTTTACACACACATACTACTAACCGTATTAGTCACTGACCTATATAAATCTAACCGTTCTGCAATGGTTTACTGTATGTAAACCATGACTCCTATCCTGCAATGATTTGACAGAAGCCGACAAATTAACTATTTGTAAATATTGTAAGCTGTCAGTGTGATTTTACTGTACACTGCACCTGAATTGCAAGCCTTTAAAAAGGACACCGTTGCGTATTTCTTGCAAGTCACACTGATGGCCCGTGTGGTGTGAGTTTTTCTTGCATAAACAGACTTTCATAGAGGATTCTCGGCTGATATACGGTGCAAATCGCAGCATAGTGCAATTTCACTCGCACATATAATACGGCCGTGAAAAAAAAAAAAAAAAGGGATGGGAGCTGCCCAACAGATTAACATTGGTCCGAGTGGTATGCAATTTTTTTTTTCTCGCATAGCACTCGTCCGTATTCCTCTCTGGTGTGACTCCGGCCTTAAAGGGAAAATCATTCAAAATTTGAAAATTTCTATTTTTTAAAATTTCTGATATTTTTACAAAATAAAGCAAAACATATTAACCCAAGTTTATCATTAGCCCAAGTTTACCATTATCAAAGTCTAATATGTCAGGAAAAAAAACAACCTCAAAATCAATAGAATATGTTGAAGCATTCCAGAGTTATTACTACATAAAGTTACACTGGTCAGATTTTAAAAAAATTGGCCCCGTCACTGAGGGGTTAAATGCTTGTACAAGTGAACATTGTTTCAAAAGTGGTTTACCTAAGACTGGTTTCAAACCAGCGTTCGGCAGCCTTCTTCCTCCGTTAAGCCCCACCAACTGCTACACCTCTTCTTTCAGCTCCGCCTACGTCTGCATGCATCCCCTATCTTTAACATTGGGTACACAGGCACGTGTCGTTTTGACGATGCGCTGAACTGCGTCGAACGCAACATGTTGCATTTTGTTGCGGTCGGCGCAGCGTTAAAACAACGCATGCAGCGGCATCCGCTTGGCCTGCGTACCCAATGTTAAAGATAGGGTATGCAGGACGCATGCAGACGTAGGCGAAACTGAAGGAAGAGGTGCGGCATTGGGCGGGGCTTAACGGAGGAAGAAGGCTGCCATCCGCAGCCCTGCCGAATGCTGGTGTGAAACCAGCCCAAGGCTGTTATTATAGCACCTTATGTCTTACGCTAGGTTCACATTGCGTTAGTGCAATCCGTTAAGCGCATAGCGCTAGCGGATTGCGCTAACGGAATGTTTCTAGAGGGTCGGCGTTCACCCTCCCCGCTAGCGCAGATCCCCGATCTGCGGTAGCGAGGAACGGGCCTCGGACACACCTCGGACGCTGCAAGCAGCGTCCGAGGTCCGTCACAAAAGAACGGCACATCGCTAGCGCGTGCCGAAAATGGCATGCGCTAGTGATGCGCTTCAGCTAAAAGTAACATTGCTGTCAATGGGTGCGCTAACGGACCCGTTGCACGGTGTTAATTTCGACATTTTTGCCGTGCAACGCAGTCCGTTAGCGTTAACCCATTAACGCAATGTGAACCTAGCTTTACACAGATACATCATGGGCTTGTCCTGCCCTACGCATGAAATGAAAGACAAATACAATGTGGAGACTTAGGGTATGTTCACACGTTCAGGATTTCCATCCTTTTTTTTTCAGGACAGTTTTTTTTAAAAACTGCAGCTCTTGGCAGAAAACGCAGGTCCTTTTTTTGGTCCTTTTTTTGTCCTTTTTTGATGCGTTTTTTTATCCTTTTTTTATGCAGTTTTCTATGCAGAGACTGTGTGTTTCCTAGGAAGCTTTTTAGGGCTAAAATGGCTGAAAATACCCTAACCCTACCCCTACCCCTAACCCTAACCCTAACCCTAACCCTAACCCTACCCCTACCCCTATTCTAACCTTAGTGAAAAAAAAAAAAAAAAAATTCTTAATTTTTTTTATTGTCCCTACCAATGGGGGTGACAAAGTGGGGGGGGTGTCATTTACTATTTTTTTATTTTGATCACTGAGATAGGTTATATCTCAGTCATCAAAATGCACTTTGGAGCGAATCTGCCGGCCGGCAGATTCGGCGGGCGCACTGCGCATGCGCCCGCCATTTTGCAAGATGGCGGCGCCCAGGGAGAAGACGGCCGGACGGACACCGGGACGCCGGGTAAGTATAAGGGGGGGAGATTAGGGCACGGGGGGGGGGCATCGGAGCACGGGGGGGGGGGCATCGGAGCACGGGGGGGGGGCATCGGAGCACGGGGGGGCGGGATCGGAGCACGGGGGGGCAGCCGCACTTCCGCCCGCTCCCCCGCACTTCCTGCTGCAGCGGTTCTGCACATCAAATCGCAGTAAAACCCGCAGATATATTTTTGATCTGCGGGTTTTACTGCGATTTTGACCTCACAATGGAGGTCTATGGGTGCAGAACCGCTGCGGTTCAGGAAAAAGAAGTGACATGCTCCTTCTTTTTTGCCGCAGCTATTCTGCGCGGCTTTTTAAACGAAATTACGGATCATGTGCACAGCAGTGACTGTTTTCCATAGGGTTACATTGTTATGTACCCTGCATGGAAAACAGCTGCGGAACCGCAGCGGCAAAACCGCTGCGGTTCCGCAGTAAAAAACGCACTGTGTGAACATGGCCTTAATCAGAGCAATGTTTTATTTACATTCAGAACTGGTTTAAGAGGTAAACAATTACCATTTCTCACAGAAATCTCAGACTTTTACTTATAGAAATACTGGATAAATATCATTTTAACATTAGATATAGAAATATTTCTAATTTTATAAAACTGCCTTTTTTGCATAGAAAAACTTTATGCCTTTCCTTGTTTGATTTTAAGCCTTTGCTTGTTTCATTTTATGCATTTCTAAAGTATTGTAAAAATGTAATATACTGTTGGTGCATGCGGGCAGGACTGTCGGTAGGGTATGCGGCTCTGAAGCCCCCCCCCCCCCTCAGGCCTGCCTCCGGTGTCTGAGGTTTCGGTGTCCCGGACCAGAGATCATAATACCGGCCTTGAATTGTGAAGGACACGGCAGCCGATCCTGAGAAACATCCAAGGTGGGAATGCCCCATCATGTCGAAGAGTCTGCTAGATCCAGGCCTAGCAGACCAGTGCTAGTGGGTTCATGGATGCCAGGAGGGAGCTGGCCTAAAGGAAGGTCTCGTCTTTTCCTGGTGGGTCAGAGAGTTGTCCCGTCGATTTTTTTTTTTTTTTTTTTTTTTTTTGGACAGAACATTTCCAAAACAACCAAATTTGAACAGATCTCTTGGGAGGCAGACTTTAGTCCTCTGTTGCAGAAGCGAAGTACTCTTAAACTGATAGGCGCAGAGTAGGACGCACTAGAAAGTTGGCGTGCATGATTGTTCAGGGCGCTGGCGGTGTGGACCGGCCACCAGAGAAGGCCTAGACCAAAGCCTGGATATTTTAAGAGCAAGGTCACAGGAGCCTCTGGAAAACGTGGAGGCTGCATGAATAGGAAGGTTTCCTCAGGAGACGTCCACATTGCTCAGGGGAAAACTAGGACATATTTGTTCTGTGTGTTTTTTTTTTTTTTTTAAAGTAGCCCCCTTACTGCCTCATAGGATATACCAGTCCTTAAGATCACAAATCCTTTTTCGCAGAGCGATGATGAAGATGGGCATGGAATAACCTGGACGCAGAGAGGCGAGAGGGTAGGGCGATTCGTGGCATGAACAGTCCTCCGGGGAACCCCAAACACTCTTGATGTGTTAGGGCCTTGCCTCGTAGACCACAGATGATATGGTAGTGACAATTCTAGGTGGGAGATTAGTGACAATTCCACTGACGCCCTCAAAAGCCATATCTGGGAAGAAAAAAAAAAATTAAAAAGAAAAATCGTTAATAAAAAAACCTAAGGCCTAAACTGGGCTGGGCGGTCCAGACCCATGTCTTCCTCCTACTGACATTAAGTTAAAACGGATTAGCTTCGTGCTAGTTGGTGGTGTACCCTCCTCTACAGGAAATACCTAAAAAAAAATTTTTGCATAGCCTAAGCAGCATACACCCATTTTTTTTTTTTGTGTACCCCAATGAAGCATTAGCTTCCCCACATCAACCAGAAGGCCACACAGCATAACCTCGCTCCCCCAGTCAGAAACCTCCACCTCACATTAACCAGCGGACCCCACAGGATAAACCCACAGCCCACCAGACATTCCCTCCCACAAGCGTAAATCCCCATATGACGCCCCCTGCCCCCAACCATAAATCCCATCAGACACCCCCCCCGATCGGATGCCACCCCAGCTTAACCCCCCAGCATAAACCCCCCAGCATAAACCCCCATCGGACGTCCACCCCTCCTCCAAGCATTACTCCCATCGTACACCACGCCCACCCAATAATAAACCCCCACCGGACGGCCAAACCCCCACAGGACGTGGACCCCCCCATCCAGCACACACCCCCATCCAGCACACACCCCCATCAGACGCGGACACCCCACCCAGCACAAACCCCCCATCGGACGTCCACCCCCGACCCAGCCTAAACTCTTATCGGACGTCCACTCCACCCAGCCTAAGCCCTCATCAGCCCCCCAAACCCAACCCATAAGCAGGTCGCCCCCCAATAAAGGGGATCCCTCCGTAAGCGGTAGGTCGCCTCCCCACGTCCCACCACAGGCAGGTCGCCTCCCCACGTCCCACCACAGGCAGGTCGCCTCCCCACGTCCCACCACAGGCAGGTCGCCTCCCCACGTCCCACCACAGGCAGGTCGCCTCCCCACGTCCCACCACAGGCAGGTCGCCTCCCCACGTCCCACCACAGGCAGGTCGCCTCCCCACGTCCCACCACAGGCAGGTCGCCTCCCCACGTCCCACCACAGGCAGGTCGCCTCCCCACGTCCCACCACAGGCAGGTCGCCTCCCCACGTCCCACCACAGGCAGGTCGCCACCACATCCCACCACAGGGGTCCCCAATAGCCTGCAGCAGGTCTCCCCCCACATCCCACAAGCAGATAGCCCTCAAATCCCACAACAGGGGTCCCCCCCAAACCGAACCACAAGCATGTCACCCTCAAACCCCACCACAGGTCTCCCCCACTAAAAGGGGTCCACCCCGTAAGCAGCAGGTCACCTCCAAACCCCACCACAGGGGTCCCCCCCAACAGCCAGCAGGTGCCCCCCAAAATCCAACCACGGGTCCCCCACAATAGTCAGCCGCAGCAGGTGCCCCCCAAAATCCCACCACAGGGGTCCCACCACAATAGCCAGCAGCAGCGGTGCCCCCCCCAAAAAGCCCACCACAGGGGTCCCCCACAACAAGAGCGGTGACCCCCCCCCAAAAAATAAAGCCCGCCACGGGGGTCCCCCACAGCAGCAGCGGTGCCCCCCCACATAGCCCACCACGGGGGTCCCCCACAAAGCCCACCACGGGGGTCCCCCACAGCAGCAGCGATGCCCCCCCACAAAGCCCACCACGGGGGTCCCCCACAACAGCCGGCAGCAGCGGTGCCGCCCGCCACAAAGCCCACCACAGGGGTCCCCCACAGCAGCAGCGGTGCCCCCCACAAAGCCCACCACGGGGGTCCCCCACAGCAGCAGCAGTGCCCCCCCCCCCACAAAGCCCACCACGGGGGTCCCCCACAGCAGCAGCGGTGCCCCCCCCCCCCACAAAGCCCACCATGGGGGTCCCCCACAGCAGCAGAGGTGGCCCCCCCACAACAGCCGGCCGGCAGCAGCGGTGCCCCCCCCACAAAGCCCACCACGGGGGTCCCCCACAGCAGCAGCGGTGCCCCCCCCCACAAAGCCCACCACGGGGGTCCCCTACAGCAGCAGCGGTGCCCCCCCCCCACAAAGCCCACCACGGGGGTCCCCCACAGCAGCAGCGGTGCCCCCCCCCCACAAAGCCCACCACAGGGGTCCCCCACAGCAGCAGCTGTGCCCCCCCACCACCACCACAGGGGTCCCCCACAGCAGCAGCGGTGCCCCCCCACAAAGCCCACCACGGGGGTCCCCCACAGCAGCAGCGGTGCCCCCCACACAGACAAGCAGGTCGCCCACCACAGAGCCTCCCCCCAGAGCGCAAGTAGCATTTTTTTCACCCTGAAACCACTAACCTCCATGTGCCATGGCGTCCACAAGCTATAATCATGCTGCTTTGCTTTGCCGCCTTCATGATGTGACTGAAAACACGCACACGCCCCCGGAAATGACGTCACACCTGGAAGGAGCCCATACACTCTAGCATTTACCCTTCTTGCACACAGTGCTGCTGTTCTCACTCCTGTCCCTTCACTATAAAGCCCGGACCTCAGTATTCGCCTGCACAGGTGTCTGGGGGAGGCTTTTAGCTCTGCCATGTTCTCAGACTGTAGCTCCTGGGTTCAGGCCCTCACTCCTACTCTGTATTGTGACTTGTGTTATTTTACCCTAATCGTCCCTTCCCTTGTAAAGCTCATGACCGTTCATGCAGCGGAGTCGGGGAGAATGACCCCTGCAGCACGCGGCCCCCGACCTCAGGGAGTGACAGGACACCGCTCGCTAAGGTCTGGGCCACTCTCTGCAGGCGTCATTCTCCCCGACTCCGCTGCATGATTGGCCGCATGGATTACAGTGGGGACAGGTGAGTATAAAGGTACCGTCACACTCCGCAACTTTCCAACGATCACGACCAGCGATACGACCTGGCTGTGATCGTTGGTAAGTCGTTGTGTGGTCGCTGGAGAGCTGTCACACAGACAGCTCTCCAGGGACCAACGATGCCGAAGTCCCCGGCTAACCAGGGTAAACATCGGGTTACTAAGCGCAGGGCCGCGCTTAGTAACCCGATGTTTACCCTGGTTACCATTGTAAATGTAAAAAAAAAAAACACATACTGACATTCCGGTGTCTGTCACGTCCCCGGCGTCAGCTTCCCTGCACTCCTCCTGCATCCTGTGTAAGCGCTGTGCTCTGCTTTACGGCCGGCGCTGACACAGGATGCAGGAGTAGTGCAGGGAAGCAGATGCCGGGGACGTGACAGACACCGGAATGTCAGTATGTGTTTTTTTTTTTTTTTGTTACATTTACAATGGTAACCAGGGTAAACATCGGGTTACTAAGCGCAGCCCTGCGCTTAGTAACCCGATATTTACCCTGGTTACCAGTGAAGACATCGCTGGATCGGCGTCACACACGCCGATTCAGCGATGTCAGCGGGTGATCCAGCGATCAAATAAAGTTCTGGACTTCTAGCTCCGACCAGCGATGTCACAGCAGGATCCAGATCGCTGCTGCGTGTCAAACACAACGATATCGCTATCCAGGACGCTGCAACGTCACGGATCGCTATCGTTATCGTTGTTCAGTGTGAAGGTACCTTTAGGCTATGTTTCTACGGGGCGTAATCTCTGCGCTTTGGACGCAACAGACACCCTGCTCCACCCAAAGTGTCACCCCCTGTTGTACGCGTGGTGATTCCGGGTGTTCATTGAATACATGTGGAGTCACCGCATCCTATACATAGGCCAGGTTATTTATCTTGTGGAGACGGAGCGTCTCCACAGCCGCGGTCGGTAAAGACGCACTGCATGTCCGGATATTCAGGGAAGCCGGATGTGGCCCTGCACACATAGTGGAGACGGGATTTCATAAAATCCCCTCCACTGTGCTGTAACATCTGGACACTGGCTGTACACAGCGTCCAATCCACATCAAATCCTAAAGTGGAAACAACCTGGGGGGGGGGGCTCTCGGCTCCAGCGGCTCTACATTTGTAAATGGTAGGAGGGTCTTCTAGGTTTTTCTGATCTTCAGTACCTTCCAGCTCCTACTACAAATTGAACAAAGGTGTACTGTTCTGCTCCATTCTGTGCTTTAGACTGGCTGCTCGAGCAAATAGCAGCAGATCAGTGGAGGGGTCCGGAGAATTATTGATGACCTGTGCATAAGCAAAAGAAATATCCTATAAATTAATAGAGGTAGCAGCAAGGATGACTATTGGTAGGATAATAAAATCTAACTTATTAAAATAGATCATTAAAATATGGTGAACATAATCAAAACTATCCAGAAGGTTCTCAATAAAACCAGTGCTCATTACCAAATGGTGTGGTCTCACCCTTTTTGATGTCCGGGAGGAGCCTTCCAATTTCTTAGGGGGGGGGGGGGCTTAGTAGATATGACTCAGGCTACGTTCACATTAGCGTTTCGCTAATGTGCGTCGCTGTTGCGTCGGCGACGCGCCCCTATGTTTAACATGGGGGACGCGTGCGTTTTTTTGGTAGCGTTTTCCGACATGTGCGTCGTTTTCGACGCTAGCGTCGGACGCAAGAAAATGCAACAAGTCCCCAAGTGTGGTCCTGTCCTCCCTAATGTCCCTTAATAGCCTCCTAACGTGTTTTGTCCACCCATGGACTCATCAGGTTAAATTTTAGTAGGTCTTAGAAATTATTTCAAGGTTCTAAGTTTGGAACCATGATGGAGATAAGGGTTCAGGCGCTAAACAAAATGATGAGTAAAGCCTTACTACTCATTCTGTTTACTTTGCAGAGGACAAGACCACACTTGGGGACGGTCCTTGTCGGGTTTGGAGACCTACACTGGGCAGGACATAGGAGCTTAGACATGGCTACTAACCCCCTCCCCTCTCCTAAAAATTGGATGGCTCATCCTGGACATCAAAAGGGTCAGGCCAAACCAATTTTTAATGAGCACTGATTTTATTGAGCACCTCGTGGATTGTTTTGATTATGTTCCCCATATTTCAATTACCGTATATCAATTAAAGGTTAGATTTTGTTATCCTACCATTCATCCTTGCTGCTACCTCGATATTGATGACCTGTCCTAAGGATCGGTCATCAATATCATATGACCAGATAAATTTTAAAGAAAATGTAACTTCAACTGAAACTTTGTTTCTTTATTGTGTTTTTTTTTTGTTTTTGTTTTTTGTTTTAAAGATTGAGAATTTGGAAAAGAGCTTGGAAGATTTACTTGTAAGAGTTGATGAGTTTGTTGGGATGTTGGATATGGTAAGTCCAGATCATAGAGCATTTTTGTAGTGTAAGACGTACTTGATGTGGTATGTAAAGATTGCTTGGTACTGACCATTTATGGTGTAAACAGAAATGCCTAAGATGGGTTGTCCTCTTTTGAAGAATTATTGCTCCAAGGGTCATGCAGAGAAATAAATGCAAACAAATTGAGCTGTTCCTCTCCCTGACCCCCTGTGCTGCCTCCTGCTCTGGTGACTGTGTATAGGCTGCAGCCCTTGCAGGAGTCAGTGTCTTGTGCCGATTTTATCGGCAAGACCAATGAGATCACGGCCTACAGCATTATTGATGTAATGTCACAACGGCGCACAATTGTGTATGTAGACAATCACTGGAGCGGTAGCAAGAAACCGTGTTAGACCCCAGAAGGCAGGGAGAGTAACTGCAGAATTTTTTTGTCGTTGATTTTTGTTTATCTGTTGCCTGCCTGAGCCTCTGGAGCGATAATCTTTGAAAGGGGACAATCCCTTTAATAGTGAAGTAAATATGAGTGCATTTATAGCAGCTGTGCACATGTAATCCACCCAGGGAGAATGGGCACAGCAGGGATTACCAGCTCACACTGCTGTTATAGATGGACTTTTCACACTGCATTTTTCCTTGCATTAAACACATACTCAGCAAAAGCTCCCGACACTCGCATAACAGAAGGCTGTTTATCATCCGAGCTTCCTCAGTGTATACAACAAACCGGAATAGAAGGACACAGGCATCAATTCATCATTCTTTTTCTGACTTTTTGGGCATATAAACTAGGACCGTCTGCATTTTTATGTTTGTGCCAGATTCATTATGGCTTTTGCACCATTTTCATGTTAGTTTTTTTTCAGTCCTTATCATTTTCTTTTTGTGGGTTTCTTTGACCGTGTGCATGGTTTTTAGTTGCCAAAAATGTTTTTCGGCTAATTCTAATTTTTTACTTTTTGTAATTACGAACCATTTTTGCACAATTGTCCTCTGTATCCCTTGTGGGGATTTGTTTTCTTGACTTCTTTTACACTTTAAAGTTAATTAATGGTTTAATGTGATATTTTATGCAATAGTACAAACAAAGCAAAAGGGGTAAAGCCAAAAAAAAAAAATAAAGGTTAAAGAATGATGTAAAAAATGCAAAGGATGAATTGGCGCCATAGTATGAATAGACACACCACCTGACTTGTGGGATTATTAAATGACCCTCAATCGGCTACTTTTTTTGTGGTCATTTAATAGCCTATTTAGGTAGGCCGACCAATATAATATGCACTCAGAATTATCTGTAATAGATTGTTCATTGAACATAGGCTGCTATTGTTCTCGTCAGCACAGGTCATGTTCACAAAGGGCGTAGTGCTGCCGAGAACAATGATCTTTTAAGCAAGCCAAAGGATTATTTCACATGAAAAATGAGGGTTCTACTCATAGGTAGGGTCATTGGCACTCTGTTTACATTACATGGTGGTAGGGACACTTCAACTATGAGAGACGGAATCTAAAACTAAAAACCAGAAAATCACATTTGCATGATTTTTACGTAATTAATTAGCATTTTATTGCGTGAATTAAGTATTTGATACAATTTTGAAACCTTAAACTCTTTCCTGAAACCTAAAGTACAGGCCCCCATCACCAACCTCAGCGGTGAGGATCTGGCCACTTATTTCCTAGAAAAAATCAACCACATCCATCAGGATATCTCAGCCCAATCTCCTCAGTGCCTGGATCCCCTGCCCTGCCGCACCTCAAGCTCATTAGACATCTTTGAGCCTGTTTCAGAAGAAGATTTTTCCAAGCTCCTCGCATCTGCTCGGCCTACAAGCTGCAACAGTGACCCCATTCCTTCACATCTCCTGCAGTCTCCCTCACCAGTGGTCACCACTCACCTGACTAAAATGTTTAACCTCTCTCTTTCTTCAGGTATCTTTCCCTCCTCATTTAAACATGTCACCATAACCCCTTTACTTAAAAAGCCATCCCTCGACCAGACCTGCACTGCTAACTACAGACCTGTCTCTAACCTTTCCTTCATCTCTAAACTCCTGGAACGCTTGGTCCACTCCCGTCAAATCCGCTATCTCTCAGATAACTCTCTTCTCGACCCCTTACAATCTGGTTTCCGCTCTTTACACTCCACTGAAACTGCCCTCACTAAAGTCTCTAATGATCTAATAACAGCTAAATCCAAAGGTCATTGCTCCCTGCTGATTCTCCTGGATCTCTTTGCAGCATTCGACACTGTGGATCACCAGCTCCTCCTCACTATGCTCCGCTCTATAGGCCTCAAGGACACAGCCCTCTCCTGATTCTCCTCCTACCTCTCTGACCGCTCCTTCACTGTATCTTTTGCCGGCTCCTCTTCCTCTCCTCGTCCCCTTACTATCGGGGTTCCGCAGGGCTCAGTCCTAGGTCCCTTCCTCTTCTCTCTATACACTGCCCCTATTGGACAAACAATCAGCAGATTTGGGTTCCAGTACCATCTCTATGCTGACGACACCCAATTATACACTTCTTCCCCCGACATCACCCCTGCCCTAATTCAAAATACCAAGGATTGTCTGTCTGCTGTCTCTAACATCATGTCCTCCCTCTATCTGAAACTAAATCTCTCCAAAACTGAATTTCTTGTGTTTGTCCCTTCTACTAACCTCACTCTACTCAATATCGAAATTACCCTGGAGGGTTCAACCATAACTCCCAAGCAGCATGCCCGCTGTCTTGGAGTCACATTCGACACCGAACTTTCTTTTACTCCCTATATCCGACAACTCACTCGCTACTGTCACCTGCATCTTAAAAACCTCTCCAGAATCCGACCTTTTCTCACCTTTGAAACTGCTAAGACTCTTACTGTTGCTCTTATTCATTCCCGTCTGGACTACTGCAACTCTCTTCTAATCGGTCTCCCTCTTACCAAACTTTCTCCTCTTCAATCCATCTTGAATGCGGTAGCCAGGGTCATATTTCTGTCCAGCCGCTTCACCGATGCCGCCATCTTGTGCCAGTCATTACACTGGCTACCCATTCACTACAGGGTCCAGTATAAACTCATCTCTCTCACCCACAAATCTCTCCATAGTTCTACACCGCCTTATATCTCCTCTCTCATCTCATCTCTATCGCCCTACACGTGCCCTCCGTTCTACAAATGACCTAAGACTAAGATCCCCCGTAATCCGAACCTCGCACCTCCGTCTCCAAGACTTCTCTTGTGCTGCGCCAGCTCTGTGGAATGCACTTCCCCAGACGATCAGACTGATACCTAGCCCCGACCTATTCAAGCGCACTTTGAAAACCCATCTCTTCAAACAAGCCTACCACATGAACTACTCAGCAAACTAACTTTGCCCTGTTCCCTCCTTCCAAATATTATTCTGAATCTGCACCCTACTGCACCCGAAATTAGGATTATTTAGTCTAGAAAAAAGACGACCGAGAGGCGATCTAATAACCATGTATAAGTATATAAGGGGACAATACAAATATCTCGCTGAGGATCTGTTTATACCAAGGAAGGTGACGGGCACAAGGGGGCATTCTTTGCGTCTGGAGGAGAGAAGGTTTTTCCACCAACATAGAAGAGGATTCTTTACTGTTAGGGCAGTGAGAATCTGGAATTGCTTGCCTGAGGAGGTGGTGATGGTGAACTCAGTCGAGGGGTTCAAGAGAGGCCTGGATGTCTTCCTGGAGCAGAACAATATTGTATCATACAATTATTAGGTTCAGTAGAAGGACGTAGATCTGGGGATTTATTATGATGGAATATAGGCTGAACTGGATGGACAAATGTCTTTTTTCGGCCTTACTAACTATGTTACTATGTTACTATGTTATTCATCTGTCTCCACACCCTCCATGCACACGATAACTGCACTTGATACTTGACTATTGCACTTAAACACACGGGCTGATGACCGGATCATGCAGCTTTATATGAAAATCCCTATTTATTATAATCGCCAGACCTGAAATAACAAGCACTTTTCACCTATTGTGTCTCCCCATCTCCTTGTAGATTGTAAGCTTGCGAGCAGCGACCTCACTCCTAATGTCACTATTTAAATTGTCTTAACTTGTACTGAATTTATTGTCTGTACATGTCCCCGCTTACCGTATATACTCGAGTATAAGCCGACCCGAGTATAAGCCGACCCCCCTAATTTTGCCACAAAAAACTAGGAAAACTTATTGACTCGAGTATAAGCCTAGGGTGGAAATGCAGCATTTACCGGTGAATTTCAAAAATAAAAATAGATCATTATTTCCCCATAGCTGTGCCATATAGTGATAATAAAAAAAAAAAAAAGCCATACTCGCCTTTCTTGCTTGCAGCTCCCGGCGTCCGGTCCCGGCGTCTCTCCGCACTGACTGATCAGGCAGAGGACGCCGCGCACACTATATGCGTCATCGCGCCCTCTGACCTGCACAGTCAGAGCGCAGATAGACGCCGGGAAGATGGAGCGGCGCCCGGTGGCTGGAACAGGGAGAGGTGAATATGACATACTTACCTAGTCCCAGCGATCCTGGCGCTCCCCGCCTGTCCCACGGTCTTCTGTGCTGCAGCCTCTTCCTCTATCAGCGGTCACCGGCACCGCTGATTAGAGAAATGAATAGGCGGCTCCACCCCTATGGGAGGTGGAGCCGCCTATTCATTTCTCTAATGAGCGGTCCCACGTGACCGCTGAAGAGGGGAAGAAGCTGCAGCACAGAAGACCGTGGGAGGGCAGGGAGAGCGCCAGGATCGCTGGGACTAGGTAAGTATACCTCAGCGCCCTCTCCCCCTCACCCGCCGACCCCACCGCTACCGTGACTCGAGTATAAGCCGAGAGGGGCACTTTCAGCCCCAAAATTTGGGCTGAAAATCTCAGCTTATACTCGAGTATATACGGTAATTGTAAAGTGCTGCGGAATATGTTGGTGCTATATAAATAAAAATTGTTATTATTAATTTAAAAACAACTTAACATTTTTGGTACAGAAACCTTTGTTTGCAATTACAGAGCTCAGACGTTTCCTGTAGTTCTTGACCAAGTTTGCACACACTGCAGCAGGGATTTTGGCCCACTCCTCCATACAGATCTTCTCCAGATCTTTCAGGCTTCGTGGTTATCGCTTGGCAACATTGAGTTTCAGCTCCCTACAAAGATTTTCTATTGGGATCAGGTTTGGAGACTGGCTAGGCCACTCCAGGACTATGAAATGCTTCTTACAGAGCCACTCCTTAGTTGCCCTGACTTTCTTTCTGGTCATTGTCATGCTGGAAGACCCATCTATGACCCATCTTCAAGGCTCTTACTGAGAGAAAGAGGTTGTTGGCCAAAACCTCGCAATACATGACCCCATCATCCTCCCTTCAATACAGTGCAGTGGTCCTGTCCCCTTAGCAGAAAAGCACCCCCAAAGTTTTATGTTTCCCCCACCATTAACCATGGTTGGGACCGTGTTCTTGTGGTTGTACTCCTCCTTCTTCCTTCAACTACGGTGAGTGAAGTTGATACCAAATAGCTCTATTTTAGTCTTATCTGACCACATGACCTTCTCCCATGCCTCCTCTGGATCATCCAGATGTCATTGGTGAACTTCAAACGGGTCTGGACATGTGCTGGCGTGAGCAGGGGAACCTTGCATGCACTACAGGATTTTAATCCATGATGGCATAGTGTGTTACTAATAGTAATGTTTGAGACTGTAGTCCCAGCTCTCTTCAGGTGATTGACCAGGTCCCCTGTGTAGTTCTGGGCTGATTTCTGAACTCTCTCAGAAACATTCTTACCCCCACGAGGCAACATCTTGCATGGAGCCCCAGACCAAGGAAGATTGACAGTCATCTTGTGTTTCTTCCATTTTCTAATAATTGAGCCAACAGTTGTTGCCATCTGACCAAGCTGCTTGCCTACTGTCCTGTAGCCCATCCCAGACTTGTGCAGGTCTACAATTTTGTCCCTGTGTCCTTAGACATCTTTTTGGTCTTGGCCATGGTGGAGAGGTTGGAGTGTGATGTGATTTGAATGGGTGGACAGGTGTCTTTTATACAGGTAATGAGTTTAGACAGATCTAGTTAGTACAAATAATGAGTGCAGAGTAGGTTAGTAGGTAATCAAATACTTATTTCATGAAATACAATGCAATTTAATAATTTAAAAATCATACAAGGTGATTTTCTGTTTAATATTTTTAGATTCTGTCTCTCACAGTTGAAGTGTACCTACGATAAAAAATTACAGCCCTCTCCATTCTTTGTAGGTGGGAAAAATTGTCTGTGTAGCCAATGATGCAGATGCTCACAACATACAGTGCTGCATGCTACCAGATCACAGAAAGTTAGCCTTGGGTGCCTTTTAACTCTTTAGAAATCACTTTAACCTGAATGTGTTTTTTTTCCTTAGATTAGAAATGATACTTCTCAAGTTGTTAATGAAAAAGTGCCTCAGATTTACACCAAAGCTGCAGAAATGAGAAAACTGTACCAGAAAATTGACTTGCTTGAGGTATGGACTTAGATGCTTCATGCGAAGTGCTGAGTGAGTATGTTACTTAGGTCGGGGTCACACTTGCGTGTGTAATGCGAGTCTCTCGCATCAATACCTGGCACTGCCGCTGGCACTCGGGACCGGAGTGTGTGGCTACATAGAAATACATGCAGCCGCACACTCCGGTCCCGAGTGCCGGCGGCAGTGCCAGGTATTGATGCGAGTCTCTCACATTATACACGCAAGTGTGACACCGTCCTTAGGCTGTGTGCACGCGTCGCGTTTTTTTCACTATAAAAAACGCATACATATGCATCCCATCAATTAGAATGCATTCCGCAATTTTTGTGCACATGATGCGAAAAAATGCATCGCGGTAAAAAACGAAGCATGTTCATCAATTTTGCGGGTTTTTCTGCGTTTTTCCCGCTATTTAATGCATTGGGGAAAAACGCAAAAAAAACACGTCAAAAAACGCAAAAAAAAAAAATGCATGCGGATTTCTTGCAGAAAATGTCCGATTTTCTTCAGGAATTTTCTGCAAGAAATCCTGACAAGTGCACATACCCACAGATTTTTTTTTCACCCATTTTCTTCAAACTGACCAGAGGGAAGAGAATGTCGTAAAATAAAAAAAAATAAACCTTTATTAACCACTCAGATCTCTAAACCTCAGTCTTCCCCTCTCCTCGTGCTTCCATTCTCTCCATTCAGTCACATGATTGCTGAAGCCATTGAGAGGTGACGATGGATGGAACGTCTTCAGTTCAGGCAACCTCAAATGGTTTCAAAAAGTTACATTCATCTCGCTAATCCCTCTATGTTCCTGTTGCATAGTAATCTCCTGCCGGTCTCTGTAAGGCCTCTTTCACACTTCTGTCTTTTAGCTCCCATGGAAATCCGTCGATTTTTGAAAAAACAGGATCCAGCAAATTTTTCAGCTGGATCCTGATTTTTTTCCCATAGACTTGTATTAGTGACGGATGGCTATCCGTTTCATCCGTCGTGCACTGGATCTGTCGGAAAACTGCTGTCCGTCGGGTGGAGAAAACTATCAGTGGAATGTTTTTTCTGCACGTCGCAAAATTGCTCAGCGACGGATCCTGCGCTGCCCGTCGTTGGCTATGGAAGCCTATGAACGCAGGATCCGTTGCTGACTGTGAAAAGCAGGAATCCAGCGACGGGTTCCGTCTTTTGAAACGGAGCATGCGTGGAAGAATTTCCCGTCAGGGAAATTGTCTCGCGCTCTCTCTCTTTTTACTATTGATGCCTATGCAGCTTCAATAGTAACAAGAAATAATGTTAAAATAAATAAATAAATAAAAAAATCGCAATATTCTCACCTTCCGGTGTCCCGCGCAGCGTTATCGATGCTCGCGATGTTCCTGGCAGCTAGCGCTCCCATGGATGCATTGCAAAATGACCCGATGACGTCGCGGTCTCGCTGGAGGGTAAGAATATTGCAATTTTTTTTATTATTCTTTTTAAACCTGGGTTGTGTTGTGTATACGTTTTCGCAGCGGAAAACCGCTGCGAAGACTCATACACAACAGGTGCACCTAGCCTCGACGGGTCTGTCAGAAAAACGGGCCCAGTGCACCCGTTTTTTTGCAATCTGCACAGGATCCAACATTTTGACGGATCCTGTGCAGATTGTAAAAACGGAAGTGTGAAAGAAGCCTTACTCGTGCTCCTTCAATGATGTGCAGCATGGACATCACTACGTGTCTAAGTCGCATGCCTTTGGATAGTACATAAATACAATTACAATAAAACTGACCAGCACCTCCTAACAGAATGATGCAAGTGTGAACATTTGCAAGCTACTATAACTGCGTTACATGCAGAAAGGAATACAGCAGCACTCTATGTGCCAAGATGCAGGCAAACATTGAATATGTGAAATTTAACCTACATTACTATTATATAGAATATACTTAGAAAATGAAGGTAATTAGCACATAAATTGTCCAATTTAAGTGTGCACACCAGTCACGGGAATGCGCCTGCTCTCTGATAAGACCCTTAGGTATTTGGTCAGTATTTTGTATCCGTATTTGTAAGCCAAGACCAGGAGTGGGTGATAAATACAGAAATGGTGACGTGTTTCTGTTATACTTTCCTCTGATTGTTCCCCCCCTGGTTTTGGCTTACAAATACTGATGTAAAATACCAACCACATACTCAACGTGTGAACTTGGCCTTACTGTTTCCATCAGCTATGCCTCTACTACGCAAGAAGCCTACAAATGTAATGGGTAGGTATGATCCAATGCTATATAGAGTACACACACCTTTTATGCTAGTGTCACACAACAGTTTATTTTTCCTCTCATCTGAAAGAATCGAGTCGATTATGCTAATCACACTCTGATAAAACTCTGATCACAATTTGATCCGAGTGTGATTCGACTTTCTCATATGAGGCGAAATGGAAAAAAAAAATCTCCATTCTGTCAGTCTTTGAAAATTACACTGCAATCAGATGTCATCCAAGTGAAGTCGCTTTTTTTTTTTTTTTTTTTTTTTTCTTTTCCTCCCACTGAATCACTGACTTACAGTGATATAAATTGATTATCCAAATATCGGATGCTGCAATTTTTTTTTCTTTTTTTACCTCTGACAGACTCTTTTCCAGGAAAAACTTGGACATGTGCACAGCCATATTCAATTACATTGGTTCGAGTTCAATCCGATGTTTTGTCTGGTTGCACTCTGACCGAAAATCTGATCTTCTGCACGAGCCCTTAGGAGTTGCTGCTCAGTTTTTTGTTTTTTAGTATAAATATGGAGGTGGTGACTTCCTCCTTAATCGGCTGAACACTCCTCCCATCAGTCTAAGGGCTCGCTCGCACTAGCGAATAAATTGGACAAGTGCAATCAGTGCTATGCAGTCGGTAAGCCAAACCGCCGTCTCCTCAATTTCCCTGACTCCTCCTCCACAGCACTGCCTCCCTACTGAGCATGCTCATAAAGTGCAGCACAGATTCATCTCAACTAAAAGCCGAGATCATTAGATCAGGAGCAGAGCAGACATTTATAGGACATTTCATAACTTTCCCAAATTCTTATGAAAATTACAGCACATCCTGCATTGTACTACTGTACCCAATGTATTATTTATTTTAGGAGTCAGTCGGTCCATTTTATACCGACTCCACCAAAATGGACTCAGGCGCTGACTCCACAGCCCTAAGTGCAATCTGATATATAAAATCGGCTTGCACTCGCACCAGTGTTACTCTATGGGGCAGTGCACATCTGCAATTATTTTCTCATGCTGATCCGGTGGAGACCATGACTGTTGTGGAGGTCCAAACCAATGGGCCAAACTTAATTCTGAATATTATTATTCTGGTAATACATGTTACGGTGGGGCTTATCAAATTAATCTAATTTTACTGCTTTTTATGAACTTGAAAAAAGTAGTAGTAATATTGCTCCTGTTATTCAACCTAGAATTTAGATAAGCATAGATATACTTTGCTTGGATTGATAAGAATAGTTAAGGGGCTGAATATAGACCGCAAGATGCAGTTTGCCCAGGTTGGAGCTAGATCATTTACAGTTGTGGCCAAAAGTATTGACACCCCTGCAATTCTGTCAGATAATACTCAGTTTCTTCCTGAAAATGATTGCAAACACAAATTCTTTGGTATTATTATCTTCATTTAATTTGTCTTAAATGAAAAAACACAAAAGAGAATGAAGCAAAAAGCAAAACATTGATCATTTCACACAAAACTCCAAAAATGGGCCAGACAACAGTATTGGCACCCTCCGCCTAATACTTGGTTGCACAACCTTTAGCCAAAATAACTGCGACCAACCGCTTCCGGTAACCATCAATGAGTTTCTTACAATGCTCTGCTGGAATTTTAGACCATTCTTCTTTGGCAAACTGCTCCAGGTCCCTGATATTTGAAGGGTGCCTTCTCCAAACTGCCATTTTTAGATCTCTCCACAGGTGTTCTATGGGATTCAGGTCTGGACTCATTGCTGGCCACCTTAGAAGTCTCCAGTGCTTTCTCTCAAACCATTTTCTAGTGCTTTTTGAAGTGTGTTTTGGGTCATTGTCCTGCTGGAAGACCCATGACCTCTGAGGGAGACTCGGCTTTCTCACACTAGGCCCTACATTATTCTGCAAAATTTGTTGGTAGTCATTAGACTTCATAATGCCATGCACACGGTCAAGCAGTCCAGTGCCAGAGGCAGCAAAGCAACCTCAAAACATCAGGGAACCTCCGCCATGTTTGACTGTAGGGACCGTGTTCTTTTCTTTGAATGCCTCTTTTTTTTTTTTTTTTTTTTCTCCTGTAAACCCTGTTAATGCCTTTGCCCAAAAAGCTCCACTTTTGTTTCATCTGACCAGAGAACATTCTTCCAAAACGTTTTAGGCTTTTTCAGGTAAGTTTTGGCAAGCTCCAGCCTGGCTTTTTTTATGTCTCGGGGTAAGGCTATGTGCACACGTTGAGGTTTTTTCACGTGTTTTTTTTTTTTGCGTTTTTTTTCAAGCTTAAAAACTCATACATTATGCATTCTATCATTTAGAATGCATTCTGCATGTTTTGTGCACATGGATGCGTTTTTTTCCGCGAAAAAAACGCATTTCGGTAAAAAAAATGAGCATGTTCATTATTTTTGCGGATTTTCTGCGTTTTTCCCGCAATTCTATGCATTTGGGAAAAAACGCGTTAAAAACGCATGCGGATTTCTGGCAGAAATGTCAGTTTTTTTGTCATAAAAATTTCTGCAAGAAATCCTGACGTGTGCACATACCCTAAGAAGTGGGGTCTTCCTGGGTCTCCTACCATACAGTCCCTTTTCATTCAGATGCCGACGGATAGTACAGGTTGACACTGTTGACCCTCGGACTGCAGGGTAGCTTGAACTTGTTTGGATGTTAATTGAGGTTCTTTATCCAACATCCGCACAATCTTGCGTTGAAATCTCTTGTCAATTTTTCTTTTCCGTCCACATCTAGGGAGGTTAGCCACAGTGCCATGGGCTTTACACTTCTTGATGACACTGCACACTGTAGACACAGGAACATTCAGGTCTTTGGAGATGGACTTGTAGCCTTGAGATTGCTCATGCTTCCTCACAATTTGGTTTCTGAAGTCCTCAGACAGTTCTTTGGTCTTCTTTCTTTTCTCCATGCTCAATGTGGTACACACAAGGACACAGGACAGCGGTTGAGTAAACTTTAATCCATGTCAACTGGCTGCAAGTGTGATATAGTTATTGCCAACACCTGTTTGGTGCCACAGGTAAGTTACAGGTGCTGTTAATTACACTAATTAGAGAAGCATCACATGATTTTTCGAACAGTGCCAATAATTTTGTCCACCCCTTTTTTATGTTTGGTGTGGAATTATATCCAATTTGGCTTTAGGACAATTCCTTTTGTGTTTTTTCATTTAAGACAAATTAAATGAAGATAATGATAACGAAGAATTTGTGATTGCAATCATTTTCAGGAAGGAACTGAGTATTATCTGACAGAATTGCAGGGGTGTCAATACTTTTGGCCACAACTGTAAAGTGCCCCCATCTTAGGCTGTGTGCACACATTGCGGATTTTTCACGTTTTTTTCGCTATAAAAACGCATAAAAAGCGCATACATTATGCATCCCATCATTTAGAATGCATTCCGCAACTTTTGTGCACATGATGCGTTTTTTTCCGCGAAAAAGCGCATTGCGGTTAACGTTTTTCCTGCTATTTAATGCATTGGGAAGCTTCAGGAAAAAAAAACGCATCAAGAACGCGAAAAAAACCGCATACTGATTTCTTGCAGAAAATGTCCGGTTTTGCTCAGGAAATTTCTGCAAGAAATCCTGAACCTGTGCACATAGGCTTATGGTAACAGATAAATCTGTCTGCTGTAAACCAGCAGTTTGCTTTAGTTTTGACCTCTTCCTGTCAGAGACCCTGAATGCAGTGATGTTACTTACTGGGCTCTGTTTTGTTGTTTCAATACAATCAGTGTTTTATCACCCTAAGCTTATCACTTAAAGGCAAGCAGCCTCATGCCTTGGAGTCCAACCAGGCCCCCAGGACTGCTTCTCTGCTCTCTCACTATACAATGTATAGAGAAAGCAGTGGTGTGTTCAGGATTATACATAGCTCAACAACTGAGCTCTGCTATTTCTGCAGCAGAGAAAACTGTGACTATCATAACCTCCATCCGGTAAGCGAAGTGAAGCATCCCTGCAATCACGCTTTCTGACTCTACCTAATGCTGCTCAGGTTACAGCCTGTTGAGGGCAGAGCAAAGTACTGCAGTGTGCAAGCGCAGGGCCTCTCTGACCTTTCCGGCGCCTGCGCACTGCAGTACTTTGTTCTGCCCTCAACAGGGCAGACAAAGTACGCCTGCGCCGTAGCCGTGGCTGAAGATCAGAAGAGGACGTCTTGGAATGAAGATGGGAGGCGCCGCAGCAGACCAGAGACACCCATCTGACCTGACCAGCAGCGGGACCGCCCCTGGGTGAGTATAATCTAACCTCTTGTTCTCCTCTTTCAGGTTACATCGGGGGCTTATCTACAGCATTACAGAATGCTGTAGATAAGCCCCTGATGCCGGTGGGCTTACCTCACCCGCGATTTTCGGGGTGACAGGTTCCCTTTAAAGGTAGATATCATTTTATTTAGCTGGTGACCTACATGCCTAAATAGACGATTTAGGAGTGTTGATTCTACTGACAAGGTTCCCTTTAACCCCTTTCTGACATATGACGTACAGTTACATCATATGCCAGGTCTCTGACGTGGAACGTAACTTGGAAGCCCCTATATTTCCGTTAACAGATGACAGACCTGAGTGGGGACTTGCTTTTTTTGTGGATTGAGTTGACGCTTTTATTGGGAACATTTTACATAATTATCACATTTATCTGGTGCTCTACGATGAGCACTTACTTTGGGATTTCCATCTAAATCTCTGAGTGACGTGACAGGGGATCCGTTCACTATAGTGAGGCCGCAGAGTTACTCTGGACTCCGCCTGGCCTCTGTTCAGTGATATCCTTCATTTCAGAGGTGCACACAACTGTGACCCTCTGCACTTTTATGCACGCTTAACCTCATCATGCTGCACCCAATTTCTGTTTTTGCGTTTCCGATTTTTCTCCACTTCTTCCCAGAGCCATAACTCTTATTTTTCTGTCCGCATATGAGGGCTTGTGTTTTGCTGGACAAGTTGTACTTTTCAATGAAATCATTAATTTTACCTCATAGTGTACTGGAAAATGGGGGGAAAAAATCCAAATGCGAAATGTGAAAATCCAATGTGAAATTGTGAAGAAAAAAAAGCAACACACAATTGACTTTTTTTTTTTTGGGGGGGGGGGGAGAGGGGAATTGTTTTTACTGTGTACATTTTGTGGTAAAAATTACTTCACAGTATGATTCTGCTCATCAGTATAATAACGGCAATTCCAAACTTGTCCAGTTTTTGTTTTATTATTATTTTAGTGGTGGGAAAAAAAAAATCAGATGTTTGCGAAAACAAATCATGGGGGGAAGGGGATTTGTGTCACCATTTTCCGAGACCCTTAACATTTTTATTTTTCATCCAGCGGAGCTGTGTAGCTTGCTTATTGCGGGATGAGACAAAGTGTTTTTTTTTTTTTTTTTTGGTTTTTTTTTGTGTTTTTTTTTTTTTTTTTGGTTTTTTTTAGTACCATTTTGTGATAGATGTGACTTTTTAATTGCTTGTTACAGCCGTTTTTGTGGAATTGCTGCGACCATAAAAACAATCTTGGTGTTCTTGATTTTTTTCCGTTTCCAGTGTTTACTTTGATCAGGTTAATTGTTTTATATTTTGATAGATCGAACTTTTCTGGAACCGGCAATACCACATGTGCATTTTTTGTTATATCTTTATTTTCAATGGGGGAAAAGGGGGCTGATTTAACGTTTTAGGTATTATTTTTTTTGTGTTTTTACTGTTTTTGTTAGCGCTTAGAATGATCGCATTTTCAAGTCCAATATCTCTTGTTACATGCAGCGATGCAACAACATCGCTGCATATAGCAGAAATCACAATCTCTTTCTAAGCCTGGCCACAGGCAGGGTTTCAAAGGACCTTTGTAATGACTAGCATGGGGGTCATCAGCTGACCCTCGGCTGTCATGTCATGACAACCCATCGGCGAGCAGCAAACACATCACGGGCGCTCCAATGGATTGAGATAATGATGTGCACGCAGGTTAGGCTGGGTTCATACTGCATTATGGCAGTCCGTTAGAAGGACTGCGTTATAATGGGCATGCACTAGCGATGTGCTGTCATTCTGTCACGGACCCTGGGACGCCGGCTGCAGCGTTTCCGGGTTCGTCACTGCTAGCGCAGATAGAGCATCTGCTAGCTCTATCTGCGCTAGCGCGATCACATTTCGGCACTTGCGTTAACGCAGTCCGTTTTAACGCATGCGTTGAACGGGCTGCTTTAACGCAGTATGAACACCGCCTAAAGGGCAGATTCTGGCTGTAACACACAGCCATCACCTGCCTAATGCAGCGAGCCTGCTCCAGATACCTGTTTCCGACATGCACCGTACATTTGCGGCAGATGACGTGAAGTGGTTAAAAAGGCAGACACTACTGGATCACAAGACAGTCAAAATCTGCTTCATTATAGGGAATCTTCGGCCAGGGGTTCCATCTGAATCAAGAGAGTTAGGGCTTATTACCACTTGCGATGCAATCAGACGCATGCAATCCAATAAAACATTGGATTGCACTCACCCCAATGTTTCAGCTCACATCTACGATTTTGTCATGCCGATTTGGCATGCAAAAACAATTGCAGCATGCTGTGATTTCACTTGAGAATCGGATCACACAAACCCATATAAGTCTATGGGTGCGTGCGAAACATCGCACTGCAGTCCGATATCACCCAAGTGCAGTGTGATTCCTACCGACGCCAGCAGCAGAGGAGATGGAGAAATTATTTTCTCCGTCTCCTCCGCAGCTGTGCTGCGATCTTATGCGAGAGGCTCAAAGCACTGACACTTGGCTCCCGATCGCAGCAGAGCAGGAGCCAAGGGTAACTAGTAGTGATGAGCGACTACTTGTTGCTGGGGTTTTCCTGAGCATGCTCGGGTGACCTCCAAGTATTTGTTAGTGTTCGGAGATTTCATTTTCGTCACCTCAGCTGAATGATTTACAACTAATAGCCAACCTAAGTACATGTGCGGGTTGCCTGGTTGCTAGGGAATCCCCACATGTATTGAAGCTGGCTAATAGCTGTAAATCATTCAGCTGAGGTGACGAAAACTAAATCTCCGAGCTCTAACAAATACTCGAAGATCACCCGAGTGTGCTCCGGAAAACCCGAGCAACGAGTATACTCGCTCATCACTAGAAACTAGCATATCGCATCCGATTCTCTCACATGAGAATCATCAGATGCCATATGTTAATGGGACCCCGGCCTTTCATGGAAACCCATGTGTAAGCGCTCAGCTCAGAGCGCAGAATAAATATGCGCCGAGGCTTACTGTGATCTTTGGGAAGCAGAATGAACAAATCAATGGCAGGTGAAGATTTGGTTTCTTTCATTTTTTACGCTGTTCCTCATGTGGCATAAGTAATTACCATAGATTACTTTATTCTTTGGGTCTGTGCGATTGCAGCGATACCAAATTTATATTGTTTTTTTATGTTTGGCTGCTGTTGCACACAAAAAAAAAAAATGCCTTTTACTGTGCGTCGCCATATTCTGAAAGCTATCATTTTTCTGTATGTCTGCCGACAGTCATGTGAGGACTTGTTTTTGCTTTCTATTCTAATTTTTTGTGAGGCATATTGAACAAAAACCGTCAATTCAGGAATTGTGGGGGGGGGGGGTTTTCCCTGTATTTTGAAGGTTTTATTTTGTAAAAGCAATTTTATAGAAAAAAGAATTTGTTTTGCATCGCTTTATTCTGAGAGCTATAGCTTTTTTTTTTTTTCTCTGCTGATGGAGCTGAATGGCGGCTTATTTTTTTTTTCTATTTGTCTTTTTAATCATGTTTTATTCCACTTTTGTTCGACAATATAATGAAAAACCATAGTTTTTTTTTTTTTGCCTTTTTTTATATATATTTTTTACAGTATTGACTGAAAGGGATAACTAGATTGACACTTTTTTTTTTTTTTTTAATAGGTCGTCATTCCGAACACGGCGATACCAAATGTGTACGTTTTTGTTTTGTTTTTACATAAATTTATTGGTATGATATTATTTATTTATTTTTTTATATATTTATATAGAGATTTACAAAAAAAATGTACTTAATCCCTCTATGGGACTTTGACTTTCATTACCCTAATTTCTGGTATAATGCATTGCTACGCACTAGCATTTCAATGCTTTATACCAATCAGTATTACATTGACAAAAGCCTTTAAAAGACTTCACGTTGGAATGGCAATGATTGGGACCTTGCAATGACTTCGTGGGTGGCATCGATTGGAAGTAAGAGGTAGCCCCTCCCTCTCCTAGCTTCCCAAATGCTGTGATCGATACCAATCGCAGCATTGAGAAGGTTAAACAGCCAGAGTTGGTGTGGGCACAGCTCCTGGCTGTCTGAACTGTGTCTTTGCTATTATGTAAGCTGAGCTTGTGGTGGTGATTGCGCAGGCACAGCTCCTGTTCCCCACAAGATCACTATGATGTACCTATACGTCAAAGGTTGTGGACCCTTATGCGACCGGGATGTGTGGGTATGTCAAAGGTTGTGATGGCGTTAAAAATATGGAGAGACAAAAAGCATAAATCCAAATCATCCACTTTCTCCCACATTAAAAATAAAAAAAATACACACATTTGATATCGTTGCGTTCGTAAAATCCGTTCTCCTATCTATCAAGCTATAAATGAACCCAATTCGTAAACGATGTAACAAGAAAATAATCGAAACAGAATTACGTTTTTTACTAGGCCAATGGAACATTGCAATAATGGGCGATCGCGATCAAAACCTTGTGTCTACCTCTAAGTAGTATCAATAAAAATGGCAGCACCGTGTACAAAACAATTACCCTTACACAGCCCCATTGACAAAGAAATTTAAAATGCTATGGTTCCAGGCAAATGGTAACGCAAGGAATATTTTTCTCTTCACCACTTAAATGAAAAATAAAATGCTTGTTTGGTATCTGCGTAATCGTATGGACAACGACAGCCAGAAATCATCGCCAAACGATACATCTAGGTGCTATTAAATTGCCAATTGTCCATGTATATTTTGTAGGTCATCAGACTCAACTCTTTTTTTATATTGCATTTCTTTTATTAAGGCTTTGTACTGGCCGACAGCAATGACAAAATTATATAAAAAAATAGAAAATATAATAGTAATAATTTTGCGCAGAAAGATTCAATCTCAGCCTCCATGTGGTTATGCTCCATATATCGACAGATTATGTTGTAACTCTTGATAGATGTGAGGATATATCTAGAAGAAAATAAAATCACATTTAAAATTAAAATTGGAATAAAGTTATCATAACCCTATCCAAATATACAACTAGAAGTCCATATACATCTAACCCCCTAGGCATACTAAAAACGGGGCTAATACATATTTGGTTGGATTTTAAATTCCACATTGAGTCCTTTCGGTTTTAACGTATTTAATTCATAGATCCATTTTAGTTCTTGTTTTTTTTAGAAGGGAGACTCTGTCCCCTCCTCTTCTCTGAATGGGGATTTTGTCTATTATTCGGAATTTTAAGTCCTTTTCTTTATGTCCTAATTCCGTGAAGTGTTTAGAGACCGGCAGGTCAAGTCGTTTTTTTCTAATTGAATGTCGGTGATTATTGATACGCACTTTTAGCTCGCACGTCGTGTCCCCTACGTACCACAATTTACATGGACATTCTAGCAAATAAACTACATGATCGGAGTTACATGTTAAAAATTGCTTGAGTGTATATATTTTATTTGAATCTGGGTGTTTGAATACAGAACCTTTCAACATGTGGGCACAATTCACACATGACAAACATGGGAAGCAACCTTTCTTACTTGTCCCAGTGATTGGTCCTTTAAAAAATAGTTGTCAGACAACAATGTCAGACTTGACCACATGGTCTTTAATACTTTTACCTCTGCGATATGAAAACAATGGGGGCTCCCTAAATTCTTTTATACTTGGTAGACAATTTCCCAGCATTCCCCAATGTTTTCTAATTATTTCTGCTATTCTACCACTTTCTTCCGTGTACGTCATTACACATGGTATTCTACTTAGAGGTTTTTTTGTTTTTTGTTCACTCCCCAATAATAATACTTTTCTATCCTTTTTCCGGACCATATCTTTTGCTCTGTTCATTATTTCTCGTGGGTAACCCCTCTTCATAAATTTCTTTACCAGGGTATCCATAACTCCATCTACATCCTCATCTTTTTTGACAATCCTACGTACCCTTAGTAGTTGGCTTAACGGGATTGATCTGACCATACTACGAGGGTGCTGGCTGTCATATGTCAATAGATTATTTCTATCTGTTTCTTTTACAAACAAAGTGGTTACCAGTTCTCCATTAGTCTGTCTAACCAAGACATCCAAGAACTGTAAATCTTTCTTAGAGGAGATTAATGTGAATTTAATGGTCTCATCGATTATGTTCAAATATTGATGGAAGTCCTCAAGTTCTTTTTCTGTGCCACTCCATAGGAGGAAGACATCGTCTATGTATCTCCACCACACCAGCACATGCCGGAAGTGGTGGGACACATAGACGAGGTCCTCCTCCAAGACACTCATGACCAGGTTTGCGTACGCGGGGGCCATATTGGCCCCCATCGCTGTACCGCGTTTTTGTGTATAGTATGTATCTCCAAACAGGAAATGGCTCCGATTCAAAATTATTTCCAATAGTTTTCTTATGAATACTTTGCCTGCGTTTGATATTTCAATACTATCCAACTTTTTCTCAACAGCTTTTATCCCAGAGGTATGCTCGATTGAGGTGTAGAGTGAGGTGACATCAATTGATGCCATAATCACCTCCCCCCTCAACTCAACCGACTCCAATTTATTTAAAAAGTCAGTAGTATCTTTGATATATGAACTTGCTTTTTTGGCAATGGGGTTGAGAATCCTATCCAGAAATGTGCCTATCCGACTAAAAACTGAATCCACCCCTGACACTATTGGTCGCCCAGGTGGGTCGACCAAGGATTTATGAATCTTTGGGGTTATGTATAACACTGGAGTCCTGGGGAATTCCAGATATAGATAGTCCATCAATTCCTGATCAATTGTTTTATTTTCCCAAGCATCTTTCAGGCAACTTTTTAACTCCTCCATTATGTTAAATTTAGGATCACTTTCTAATTTCTGATATACATTTTCATCCCTAAGTTGTCTATTGATTTCTGTAATATACTTGGACCTGTCCATGATGACGACAGCACCCCCCTTATCCGCGGGTTTAATTATGATGTCGTCATCATGGACAAGCTCCTGCAATGCCTCATATTCCTCTTTCGTTACATTCGGTCGTTTGAATTTGTCAGAAACTCCATCTCTAATTTCCTCAATTTCCCTTTTTACTATTTTTTCAAAGGCATCTATAATGGTAGAATTTACAGGCGGCACAAAATCACCACTTTTTCTCAACCCCAGATTTTTAGAGCTAAACTCGCTATTCCCTATTGTACTTATCACATTCTTATCTTGGAACCATTCTCTGAGTTTGATTGTCCTAAAGAACCTCTCCATATCAATACGTAAATCAAACCACTTTGTATGTGAACAAGGAGAAAACGATAGTCCTCTACTAAGGATGGAGACCTGCGGAGGGGTTAATACCTTATCTGATATATTGATCACAAGTTCTAATCCTTCTTTCTGGACGTTGCTTGTCGCTGCGGCTGTGACCTGTTCTTCTCTGGTTTTCTTTTGGTACCGGCGGTGGCGTTTACCTCCTCTCCTCTTGCGCTTGATTGTCCTTCCATAGTACTGTCCTGGTCTATAGGGAACAATGTTATTATTGATCATTGATATATTATCACCCCTTTCATATTTGTCCACACAACCACCTTTCTTTTTCCAAGTAGGTTTACTATTCTCCTTCTGCCATGTGTATATCTGTCCACTTTCATAATCCTCCAGATCTCTATTCCACTTTCTCCTTTTGATTTCTTCCAAATCATTACGCAACTTAACACTCTCCTTCTCCACTTTATCTTTAAATACATTCCACTCCTCCACTGTTACCAATGCCTTTATCTTGCACTCAGATTCTCCAATATTCAATTGCAATTTCTTGGTCTCTACTTGCAAAAAGTCTATATTTAATAGAATAGTGTCCATTGCATATTTATTAGAGATCATCATAAAACGGGAGCAATATACCGCATTACCTTGGAAAAGATTAGGACGTATATTTGATCTCAATCCCCTAGGGATTTTACCTTCCTTATAATACTGCCCCAGAGTCATCATATGTAGTTGTAGATTCGTTAATCGTTTCACATCACTTTCATACTTGCGTTTCAACTCCAATGTGGTAGGTGTTCTCAAAAATATAGCTTCTCCATTAATGCCCCCAAGTATCCGTTCCTCCTCCTCAGGTGTATAATTAAATACTCCTAGTTCCATGGTGCTTTTGTCCATGGAACACAAAAAATGGCTTGCAAAGCAAAAAATTATGTTGTAGATTATGCAAAAATTACCAACGTAATTGTTCATATTTGTGCATACATTTCCAGACAAAAATAGAAAATAGAATTGGAACAGCACAATTGCTCACCAGCGGGTGCCAGGCCTCCTGAGTAGAGTAGTCCAATCCTCTACCCAAAAAGAAGCAAAAGAAGGCAGCACTCCAAATCCTTGTCAGGGTGAAAACAGTGAGGTTTATTCAGCCCACATCTCTGTGCGACGTTTCGGCTCACACTGAGCCTTTTTCAAGCAGTGAGTGGTACCAATAGCAGTGTTTTTATAGACATAATCTACAACCATTTACATAATTATTCAGAAAAACTTATTACTTCATACATAAATATTCAAATGTGTATATAGATATATTCTTTGTGCCATCATTAAAGTGCATAGTGCTAATGTACAATACTATTATATATCCTCACACATATTTTTGTCTCTCTTATTCTGTACCTCTTTCTATTCATTATTTCATGTACTCATCATATGTTATTAATATTTCATATCTATAAGGTTACCTTCCCCTGCCGCCCACAGTGCACACCACATGGAGGACACAAGACGCCATTATCGGCGTTCCTTTCTCCTTACTGCGCATGTCCTAGCGTCACAGCACTCAGTCATAGCCTGTTAGCCAATACAAAGTCCCCTATAGTGACCTTCCACTTGCGCATGCGCACTCGGCTCCCATCCGTGCCGCAGCACCATCTTGGTTGTGGTTTACTTATATAAATTATTTATAATTTGTAATAAGCCTGCTTTTATCCAGCGGTACATATATTTACATTTGCCTCCTACTATGCTTCACTGTGTTCTGGGCTCATAGGCATCATGTGGCTTAATGGGTTTGCACTCTGGTAACGCGGACATAACCTTCTTCGGGCTACCCCCGCCCACCAATGTCCCTTCAGCTAGATTCCCGGCCTGTTACAGCCAGAAATCATCGCCAAACGATACATCTAGGTGCTATTAAATTGCCAAATGTCCATGTATATTTTGTAGGTCATCAGACTCAACTCTTTTTTATATTGCATTTCTTTTATTAAGGCTTTGTACTGGCCGACAGCAATGACAAAATTATATAAAAAAATAGAAAATATAATAGTAATAATTTTGCGCAGAAAGATTCAATCTCAGCCTCCATGTGGTTATGCTCCATATATCGACAGATTATGTTGTAACTCTTGATAGATGTGAGGATATATCTAGAAGAAAATAAAATCACATTTAAAATTAAAATTGGAATAAAGTTATCATAACCCTATCCAAATATACAACTAGAAGTCCATATACATCTAACCCCCTAGGCATACTAAAAACGGGGCTAATACATATTTGGTTGGATTTTAAATTCCACATTGAGTATATATATATGTGTACATATATGTGTGTGTGTGTGTGTGTATATATATGTATATATATATGTACAGTGGGGCAAAAAAGTATTTAGTCAGTCAGCAATAGTGCAAGTTCCACCACTTAGAAAGATGAGAGGAGTCTGTAATTTACATCATAGGTAGACCTCAACTATGGGAGACAAACTGAGAAAAAAAAATCCAGAAAATCACATTGTCCGTTTTTTTAACATTTTATTTGCATATTATGGTGGAAAATAAGTATTTGGTCAGAAACAAACAATCAAGATTTCTGGCTCTCACAGACCTGTAACTTCTTCTTTTAGAGTCTCCTCTTTCCTCCACTCATTACCTGTAGTAATGGCACCTGTTTAAACTTGTTATCAGTATAAAAAGACACCTGTGCACACCCTCAAACAGTCTGACTCCAAACTCCACTATGGTGAAGACCAAAGAGCTGTCAAAGGACACCAGAAACAAAATTGTAGCCCTGCACCAGGCTGGGAAGACTGAATCTGCAATAGCCAACCAGCTTGGAGTGAAGAAATCAACAGTGGGAGCAATAATTAGAAAATGGAAGACATACAAGACCACTGATAATCTCCCTCGATCTGGGGCTCCACGCAAAATCCCACCCCGTGGGGTCAGAATGATCACAAGAACGGTGAGCAAAAATCCCAGAACCACGCGGGGGGACCTAGTGAATGAACTGCAGAGAGCTGGGACCAATGTAACAAGGCCTACCATAAGTAACACACTATGCCACCATGGACTCAGATCCTGCAGTGCCAGACGTGTCCCACTGCTTAAGCCAGTACATGTCCGGGCCCATCTGAAGTTTACTAGAGAGCATTTGGATGATCCAGAGGAGTTTTGGGAGAATGTCCTATGGTCTGATGAAACCAAACTGGAACTGTTTGGTAGAAACACAACTTGTCGTGTTTGGAGGAAAAAGAATACTGAGTTGCATCCATCAAACACTATACCTACTGTAAAGCATGGTGGTGGAAACATCATGCTTTGGGGCTGTTTCTCTGCAAAGGGGCCAGGACGACTGATCCGGGTACATGAAAGAATGAATGGGGCCATGTATCGTGAGATTTTGAGTGCAAACCTCCTTCCATCAGCAAGGCCATTGAAGATGAAACGTGGCTGGGTCTTTAAACATGACAATGATCCAAAGCACACCGCCAGGGCAACGAAGGAGTGGCTTCATAAGAAGCATTTCAAGGTCCTGGAGTGGCCTAGCCAGTCTCCAGATCTCAACCCTATAGAAAACCTTTGGAGGGAGTTGAAAGTCCGTGTTGCCAAGCGAAAAGCCAAAAACATCACTGCTCTAGAGGAGATCTGCATGGAGGAATGGGCCAACATACCAACAACAGTGTGTGGCAACCTTGTGAAGACTTACAGAAAACGTTTGACCTCTGTCATTGCCAAGAAAGGATATATTACAAAGTATTGAGATGAAATTTTGTTTCTGACCAAATACTTATTATCCACCATAATATGTAAATAAAATGTTAAAAAAACAGACAATGTGATTTTCTGGATTTTTTTTTCTCAGTTTGTCTCCCATAGTTGAGGTCTACCTATGATGTAAATTACAGACGCCTCTCATCTTTTTAAGTGGTGGAACTTGCACTATTGCTGACTGACTAAATACTTTTTTGCCCCACTGTATATATATATATATATATATATTATATTTTTGATATATGTCATTGTCTCTCTTTGTTTACATTATGTACATTTGAGTATCTATACATTCTTGGTATGTGTATGTGGTGTTTGTGTGGGTTGATACACATTGTGTGTGGCTAGCGCCACATTGCCATCTCTTTCTCCTTTTTTTTGTCCCTATTTGTTACCAATAAAAGTGTTTTTTGGACTACTTTATACATTATCATGTGTTTTTTTTCTATTACTGTGTTGATCCTTGTAGTTCGGTTTTCTCCCTTTTTTCTTGTGTTCACACAGAATGAAGCAGAACTGAGAAAGCTAACCCTGTCCACAACAGGTTCTCCATGTACAAAGTCCATAGACAGTGAGCTGCTTATCACAGGGGGAGGGGGCATTGCCGAAGTAGTGTAGTCTGCAATGATCTATTAGTGATCAATTCTTCAGTTAGTAAACGGTGACACATCCCTGAATTCTGTGTTTCAGCCTCTGTCTCCTTTTGTGTTCAGACTACATAGCAAAAACCTGTTGACAGATTCCCTTTAAGCAGGTTATTTTGTGGCAGGGCACAAAATCAATGACTTTTTTTTTGGTTCTTTTTGTTAAGTTAATCTGTTCTCTCTTCATAACAATCTAGACTTATTGCAAATTGCCACTATAAAAACTGAAGCTGCAAACTTTGTGAAAGCCATAATGTTAGGCCACGTTCACATGTTCAGTATTTGTAAGCCAAAACCAGGAGTGGAACAATCAGAGGAAAAGTATAATAGAAACATGTTACCACTGGTTTTGGCTTACAAGTACTGTATTTTTCAGACTATAAGACGCACCTTTTCCCTCCAAAAAATTGGGAGGAAAATGGGGGGAGGGGCGTCTTATAGTGCAAACGCAGGCTTACCGGGGGGTTGCGGCAGTGGTGTAGCAGCAGAACCAGAGGCGGCAGAGGTGTGGCGATGCTGTGACGGTGGGCGGTGCGGAGTGCACCTGAGCTAGGTCGCTTCCTCAGGATGCCGGAGGCAGAAATGTGGAGACGCCACAGCCCAGTGTCCATGGTGAGCAGAGCCCAGTGCATCACCGGTTTCCCTGTGGCCATCTTCCTGAAGCCATGGGTAGCGGAGGCTTCAGGAAAATGGCCACCGAGATCTCAAACTACGTACGTGCGACCTCCAGCGACCATTTTCCTGAAGCCTCTGGCGGCCCACGGCTTCAGGAAGATGGCCGTAGGGAAACCAGTGATGCACTCGGCTCTGCTCACTGTGGACATCAAGCTGCGGCATCGCCACTTTTCTGCCGCCAACATCCTGAGGAAGGGACCCTGCTCCATGCTCTGCCTTGCCGCCGACACCGGACCCGCAGCATCGCACCCTGGGACTGCAGCATTGTCCCACTTCTGACGCCACCGGCTTCCTGAGGAAGGAACCATGCCTTCTGTGACCCTGCTGTACCACCGCCAGCCCTCAGGTAAGCTACCTTAAATTCAAACAATAAGACTGACCCCCCATTTTATAAAAAATATTTTTTCTGCTATTTCCCACGTCAATATTTGGGGTGCATCTTATAGTTAGAGACTACCATATTTTTTGAAGTCGGACTCAAAATCTTTTTTTTTTTTTGTGATCTATACAATTGTTGCGATTCTTAATGGTGGGCAACTCTTTTAAGGTTATGTGAATGTTGTACTATTATATTAATTTCTTAACAGGCCTTTGTGAAAAGGGTTGGAAGCAACGTTGCTCAGATGGATGATCAGGTTACTCAGGCTGAAACTAACCTTGGGACGTTTCCTAATCCACTCAAGAAAATCTTCCAGAATCTCAGTTCTTCACCCCTCTTTTCTCCTTCTGTGAGTACCTGAAGAAATGATTATTACTTGCGTTGGATATCGTTATCGGTGCAATAGTAGATGTGTGTATATATAGGCATCAAAATACACAGAGAGCTGTGAATAAGCATTTCAACAAAACTTTGTACAGTAGCGTTTAACCCCTTTACCCCCAAGGGTGGTTTGCACGTTAATGACAGGCCAATTTTTACCATTCTAACCACTGTCCCTTTGAGGTTATAACTCTGGAACGCTTCAACGGATCCTGGTGATTCTGACACTGTTTTCTCGTGACATATAGTACTTCATGATGGTGGTAAAATTTCTGTGATATTACCTGCGTTTATTTGTGAAAAAAACAGAAATTTGGTGAAAATTTCGCAATTTTCCAACTTTGAATTTTTATGCAATTAAATCACAGAGATATGTCACACAAAATACTTAATAAGTAGCATTTCCCACATGTCTACTTTACATCAGCACAATTTTGGAACCAACATTTTTTTTGTTAGGGAGTTATAAGGGTTAAAATTTGACCAGCAATTTCTCATTTTTGCAACACCATTTTTTTGGGGGGACAACATCTCATTTGAAGTCATTTTGAGGGGTCTATATGATAGAAAATACCCAAGTGTGACACCATTCTAAAAACTGCACCCCTCAAGGTGCTCAAAACCACATTCAAGAAGTTTATTAACCCTTCAAGTGTTTCACAGGAATTCTTGGAATGTTTAAATAAAAATGAACATTTAACTTTTTTTCACAAAAAATTTACTTCAGCTCCAATCTGTTTTTATTTTACCAAGAGTAACAGGAGAAAATGGACCCCAAAAGTTGTTGTACAATTTGTCCTGAGTACGCCGATACCCCATTTGTGGGGGTAAACCACTGTTTGGGCGCAAGGGAGAGCTCGGAAGGGAAGGAGCGCCATTTGACTTTTCAATGCAAAATTGACTGGACTTGAGATGGGACGCCTTGTTGCGTTTGGAGAGCCCCTGATGTGCCTAAATGTTGAAACCCCCCACAAGTGACACCATTTTGGAAAGTAAACCTCCTAAGGAACTTATCTAGATGTGTGGTGAGCACTTTGACCCGCCAAATGCTTCACAGAAGTTTATACTGCAGAGCCGTAAAAATAAAAAATCATATTTTTTCACAAAAATGATCTTTTCGCCCCAATTATTTATTTTCCCAAGGGTAAGAGCAGAAATTGGACCCCAAAAGTTGTTGTACAATTTGTCCTGAGTACGCCGATACCCCATTTGTGGGGGTAAACCACTGTTTGGGTGCAAGGGAGAGCTTGGAAGGGAAGGAGCGCCATTTGACTTTTCAATGCAAAATTGACTGGACTTGAGATGGGACGCCATGTTGCGTTTGGAGAGCCCCTGATGTGCCTAAACATTGAAACCCCCCCACAAGTGACACCATTTTGGAAAGCAGACCCCCTAGATGTGTTGTGAGAGCTTTGAACCCCCAAGTGTTTCACTACAGTTTATAACGCAGAGCCGTGAAAATAAAAAAATCGTGTTTTTTTTTTTCCCCACAAAAAATATTTTTTAGCCCCCAGTTTTGTATTTTCCCAAGGATAACAGGAGAAATTGGACCCCAAAGGTTGTTGTCCAATGTGTCCTGAGTATGCTAATACCCCATATTTTGGGGTAAACCCTGTTTGGGCGCACGGGAGAGCTTGGAAGGGAAGGAGCACTGTTTTGCTTTTTCAATGCAGAATTGGCTGGAATTGAGATCGGACGCCATGTCACGTTTGGAGAGCCCCTGATGTGCCTAAACAGTGGAAACCCCCCAATTATAACTGAAACCCTAATCCAAACATACCCCTAATCTCAACGGTAGCCCTAACCACACCCCTATTCCCAACCGTAAATGTAATCCAAACTCTAACTTTAGCCCAACCTTAGCCCTAACCCTAATGGGAAAATGGAAATAATTTTTTTTTTATTTTTTCCTAACTAAGGGGGTGATGAAGGGGGGTTTGATTTACTATTTATAGCGGGTTTTCTAGTGGATTTTTATGATTGGCAGCAGTCACACACTAAAAGACGCTTTTTATTGCAAAAAATATTTTTTGCGTTACCACATTTTGAGAGCTATAATTTTTCCATATTTAGTCCACAGAGTCATGTAAGGTCTTGTTTTTTACGGGACGAGTTGACGTTTTTATTGGTAACATTTTCGGGCACGTGACTTTTTTTGATCGCTTTTTATTCCTATTTTTGTGAGGCAGAATGACCAAAAACCAGCTATTCATGAATTTCTTTTGGGGGAGGCGTTTATACCGTTCCGCGTTTGGTAAAATGGATAAAGCAGTTTTATTCTTCGGGTCAGTACGATTACAGCAATACCTAACTTATATCATTTTTTTATGTTTTGGCGCTTTTATACGATAAAAACTATTTTATAGAAAAAATAATTATTTTTGCATTGCTTATGTTACCAATAAAAACGTCAACTCGTCCCGCAAAAAACAAGACCTCACATGACTCAGTGGACTCAAATATGGAAAAATTATAGCTCTCAAAATATGATAACGCAAAAAATATTTTTTGCAATAAAAAGCGTCTTTCAGTGTGTGACGGCTGCCAATCATAAAAAACCCACTATATAAGTAAATTTTTTAATTTTTCCCTAACTAATGGGGTGATGAAAGGGGGTTTGATTTAAAAAATGTATTCATTTCCATTTTCCCGTTAGGGTTAGGGTTGGGGCTAGGGTTAAGGCTACAGTTAGGGTTGGGGCTAAAGTTAGGGTTTGGATTACATTTACGGTTGGGAATAGGGTTGGGACTATGGTTAGGGGTGTGTCTGGGTTAGAGGTGTGGTTAGGGTTACAGTTGGGATTAGGGTTAGGGGTGTATTTGGATTAGGGTTTCAGTTATAATTGGGGGGGTTTCCACTGTTTAGGCACATCAGGGGCTCTCCAAACGCGACATGGCGTCCGATCTCAATTCCAGCCAATTCTGCGTTGAAAAAGTAAAACCGTGCTCCTTCCCTTCCGAGCTCTTCCGTGTGCCCAAACAGGGGTTTACCCCAACATATGGGGTATCGGCGTACTCAGGACAAATTGGACAACACCTTTTGGGGTCCAATTTCTCCTGTTACCCTCGGGAAAATACAAAACTGGGGCTAAAAAATAATTTTTGTGGGAAAAAATTTTTGTTTTATTTTTATGGCTCTGCATTATAAACTTCTGTGAAGCACTTGGTGGGTCAAAGTGCTCACCACACCTCTAGATAAGTTCCTAAGGGGGTCTACTTTCCAAAATGGTGTCACTTGTGGGGGGTTTCCTTGTTTAGGCACATCAGTGGCTCTCCAAACGCAACATGGCGTCTCATCTCAAGTCCAGTCAATTTTGCATTGAAAAGTCAAATGGCGCTCCTTCCCTTCCGAGCTCTGCCATGTGCCCAAACAGTGGTTTACCCCCACATATGGGGTATCGGCGTACTCAGGACCATCTGTACAACAACTTTTGGGGTCCATTTTCTCCTGTTACCCTTGGTAAAATAAAGCAAATTGGAGCTGAATAAATTTTGTGAAAAAAAAATTTAAACATTCCAAAAATTTCTGTGAAACACTTGAAGGGTTAATAAACTTCTTGAATGTGGTTTTGAGCACCTTTAAGGGTGCAGTTTTTAGAATGGTGTCTTACTTTATTTTCTATCATATAGACCCCTCAAAATTACTTCAAATGAGATGTGGTCACTAAAAAAAAAAAAAAAATGGTGTTGTAAAAATGAGAAATTGCTGGTCAACTTTTAACCCTTATAACTCCCTAACAAAAAAAAATTTTGGTTCCAAAATTGTACTGATGTAAAGTAGACATGTGGGGAATGTTACTTATTAAATATTTTGTGTGAATTTTTATGCAATTAAATCAGAGATATGTCAAAGTTGGAAAATTGCAAAATTTTCGCCAAATTTCCGTTTTTTTCACAAATAAACGCAGGTAATATCAAAGAAGTTTTACCACTATCATGAAGTACAATATGTCACGAGAAAACAGTGTCAGAATCACTGGGATCCGTTGAAGCGTTCCAGAATCATAACCTCCTAAAGGGACAGTGGTCAGAATTGTAAAAATTGGCCTGGTCATTGACGTGCAAACCACCCTGGGGGTAAAGGGGTTAAGAATTTAACACAGTAAAGTGACCGCTGATCTAACACTTTGCTGTGCACTGACGTGCACGCCTGGAGGCTTCACGGCGCCTGCTCTGAGCAGGCGCTGTGAAGTCACCTCCCTGCAGGACCCGGATGCAGCCCTGCAGCCATTTTGGATCCGGGCCTGCTGCAGGGAGGAGGAGGTAAGAGACCCTCGGAGCAACGCGATCACATCGTGTTGCTCTGAGGGTCTCGGGGAAGCCGGCAGGGAGCCACCTCCCTGTGCGATGCTTCGCTATACCGCCGGAACACTGCGATCATGTTTGATCGCAGTGTGCCGGGGGTTAATGTGTCGGGGGCGGTCCGTGACCGCTCCTGGCACATAGTGCCGGATGTCAGCTGCGATAGTCAGCTTACACTCGGCTGCGCTCCCCCAGTGAGCGCGGCTGATTGCGCTGGATGTACTATTCCGTCCTTGGGAAGTAAGGTCCACCCCACATGGACGGAATAGTACGTCCAACGGTAGAAAGGGGTTAAAATAACAGCAGTCCAATATGACTAATCAGATTAATCATGGTTTTGGTACAAATTATATTACCACATGTCAAACAATTTACCAGTTGGTGCAGTCATGATTTGTATGTTTTTGACTCTGTGTATTAGGATAATTAATTTATAGGGGGTGTGTTCAAAATAATAGCAGTGTGGAGTTCAATTAGTGAGGTCAATCATTATTTGAAGAAACAGGTGTGAATCAGGTGACCCTTATTTAAGGGTGAAGCCAGGACATGCTGTGCATGCATTTCTCCTTGAAAGCCTGAGAAATATGGAAAAATATTTAGAATTGAGTCCTCAGTGGTTGATACCTTTTAAAGGGAACCTGTCACCTGAATTTGGCGGGACTGGTTTTGGGTCATATGGGCGGAGTTTTGGGGTGTTTGATTCACCCTTTCCTTACCCGCTGGCTGCATGCTGGCTGCAATATTGGATTGAAGTTCATTCTCTGTCCTCCGTAGTACATGCCTGCACAAGGCAAGATTGCTTTGCGCAGGCGTGTACTATGGAGGACAAAGAATGAACTTCAATCCAATATTGCAGCCAGCATGCAGCCAGCGGGTAAGGAAAGGGTGAATCAAACACCCCAAAACTCCGCCCATATGACCCAAAACCAGTCCCGCCAAATTCAGGTGACAGAGTCCCTTTAAGGCTGGAGTCACACTCAGCGTAAGACAATACGGTCCGTATATTACGGCCGTAATACGCTGAAAAGTCCCCAAAATAGTGGTCCGTAGCTCCTCCGTAGGCAGGGTGTTTCAGCGTTTTTTGCGCATGGCATCCTCCGTATCTAATCCGTATGGCATCCGTACTGCGTGTTTTTCTCGCAGGCTTGCAAAACCAACATACGGCTATACAAGGGATCCATGTGTGTAAACAAAAAAACATATATACTGTATATGGGAGCCCATGCCAATTTTTTCTGCCATTTAACCCTTTAAAAAATGGTGATATGACATGGTTTACTGTATGTAAACCATGTCTCATATCATGTCGGGTTTTAGGAAGGAGAGAGCAAAAGCCGGTAATTGAATTACCGGCTTTAAAGCTATCTAGCGCTGTATGAAGTAATAATATATATACATATGTGTCTACTGATGTATATATATCTATCAGTAGACACATATATGTATATATATTATTACTTCATACAGCGCTAGATAGCTTTAAAGCCGGTAATTCAATTACCGGCTTTTGCTTTCTCCTTCCTAAACCCGACATGATATGAGACATGGTTTACATACAGTAAACCATCTCATATCACGATTTTTTTTTGCATATTCCACACTACTGTTAGTAGTGTGTATATGCAAAATTTGGCCGTTCTAGCTATTAAATTTCAATTTGTGCTCTTCATTTGTAATCAGGAGTTTCATTAAACTGAAGGAACAGTCCGTGAGGATCTGATTCCACTCTTTATTAAACTCATCAGAGTAAGAAGTTGTTGAGATTTTTTTGATCCTCAGACCTCTAGGAATCATTTCTTTCGTTAGGTAATTTTCTAGAGTGGTGTAATTCCACCATAGTTTCGTTTCAGTTTTCATTAATTTCTCTAGTTCATACATGTGGCGAAATCACCACTCCCCACTGGATCCAGACCAATACCACCAAACACCTGAGCCACTTTTGCTAATCTGTCCTGTGATTGCATATTTTTGAAAATACAGGAAATAACCGTGGACCCTCTCCAGGCTATTAGTATCTGCCCTCAGTCACTGGCTTTACTACTCTGGCGGAGAAAATTGCGCGGGAGCCCACGCCATTTAACCCTTTAATTTAATAGCTAGAACGGCCAAATTTTGCATATACACACTACTAACAGTAGTGTGGAATATGCAAAAAAAATGGTGATATGAGATGGTTTACTGTATGTAAACCATGTCTCATATCATGTCGGGTTTAGGAAGGAGATAGCAAAAGCCGGTAATTGCATTACCGGCTTTAAAGCTATCTAGCGCTGTATGAAGTAATATATATACATATATGTGTCTCACTGACATAGAATGAATATATATATATATATGTGTGTACACATTTATTCTACCTATTCTACTGTAAGCTGTCAGTGTGATTTTACTGTACACCGCACTGAATTGCCGGCTTTTCTCTCTAACACCGCTGCGTATTTCTCGCAAGTCACACTGCTGGTCCGTGTGTAATCCGTATTTTTGGGGCTTCCATAGACTTTCATTGGCGTTTTTTTTGTGCAATACGGTGACAAACGCAGCATGCTGCGATTTTCTACGGCCGTTGAAAGCCGTATAATACTGATCAGTAAAATACAGCAGATAGGAGCAGGGGCATAGAGAATAATTGGGACGTTTGTTTTGCGAGTTTTACGGACGTATTTTCTGCGCTCATACGTCCGTAAAACTCGCTAGTGTGACGCCGGCCTAATGGCTAACTGAAAAGATGGTAACAAATTGCAAGCTTTTGAGACTACACAGGTCTCTTCATCAGGCAAAGACTAAAAGAAAGTCTGAAGAATCACATATTTATGCACAACATAGCACAGAAGAAAAAAAAAAGGAAAAACCATGGACAGGTGACATGAAGCAGAATTTCCATGAGTGATAAACAGTTATGTCCATAAATATTGGGCCAGTTCTTAGATAAGGATTGTTTTATTGTTCTTTGATTGGGGTAAGTTCTGTTGTGATGACCCCTCATAGTCTGAGGGGCAAGTTCCTTAGTTGATGTAAAAAGACATAAATCCGTGCGACACATTCATTCCTCCACTAAGACTGTCAAAGGTCGTCATCAGTTTATATTCCCAGACTCTTCTGTCTCTCTGAGATTTAAAGTTACCTTTTAACACAAGTAATTTCATGTCCATAATGTTATGATTTAGGAGACAAAAATGTATTGCCACAGGTAGATCCATTCTTTTTTCTCTTATTGTGTGGCGGTGAGAATTGATTCTTGTTCTAAGCTTTTGCCCTGTCTCCCCCACATACAGACCCCCAGTTGGACATTTAGTACAAATAATTAAGTACACCACATTAGATGTGATGCAGCTGAAAGTACCTGGTGTGATGTGCTGCTGCAGTGCAGTATAGAGCAATCTCCACCAGGGGGTGCTGGCTAAGGAAAAGAGGTTGCACACACAGCACAGCAACACTGAACAACAACACAGGTGTCACAGGTAATGAAAGGGACATGAAACAAGCCAAGGTCATACACGGAGATAGCAGCACGGTACAGAAGGGGCGAGCAGAGAATCGTCGGGGACAAGCAAGATGTCAGAACCTACCGGGAACGTGGTAACCAAAACGTGAGACAGAGACGGAGTCGGGGTACAGGCCAAAGGTCAGAACAAGTCATAAACGGGTGTAAGCAGTCAGAGGCAAACAGGAACACATTAACAGGGATCAGGTCAGGAGCTCAAACCTTGCAGCATGAACTATAGCTGACACTGGCCCAATGGCTACAGAGGACTTAAATAGTTCAGCCAGCTCCAGGGTGAGGCAGAGAGGATTAACTCCCACATGACCAGTCCAGAGACAAGAGCTGAACATAATCTCAGAACTGGATCATGACACCTGGGATCTTGTAGTCCTGATGTGAATTGGGGATCTTTATCTTGTCCATGGTCATTATAAATGGACAGGTTTTGTAAATGTAAAAATGTAAGACCTGTCCATTTATTATGACCACAGATCATGTTTCTGTTATACTTTTCCTCTATCTGTTCCACTCCTGGTTTTGGCTTACAAATACTGATGTAAAATTCAGACCAAATACTGCTAGTGTGATGGCAGCTAAATAGCGAGCAATCATAGCAGTGAAGCCCGTGTGCACATGTGGTTGCTCATGAACTGTTTGTAATGTGAGCTTACAGGAGTATGCCGTTCATACGGAGCGCTCTCTTTAGGCCATCGAGCATTGTCGGACAAGATACATAGATGCTATTTCAAGAGGCAGAACCATGCACTTCTTTTAATAACACATTTTTGTTAAAATTTGTAACAATCCTATAAATAAGATTCTTAAAAAAAATCTGTTTGTGTTTTAATAGAAAGCAGCATCTTCTCCGAGAAGTCAGCAAGCAAGATATGAGCCTCCCACAGTGTTCAGTACTGATGACTACTTCCCAAGCAGCAGCTGAGCAGAAGAACTATGTTGGCTGAGATTCAGGGTATTGCCCCAGACAATACAGCATTGCACTTTATACATCGCAGACTGATCACTGCTACACTAGTCTTCCAGATTGAAAAGAAAAATCTTAATTTTGTATATACTGTAATACCGAAGTCTTCCATTAAAAATCAGTATTAGTAAGTCGTGGTTCAATTTCAATATATTAAAATGGAGTTATTCTTAAACTAGGTGTCTGACACTGGGAGTATTTTTAAAACTTCATAGATTGTGGAATTAAATTTTCTTTAGTAAAATGTATTTTATACTGCATATTATAACAAACTGATAATTTGTTTATTTATGCACCTCAAACAACTCAAACAGGACTGCGTGTGTGTGTGTGTGTATGTGTGTATATATATATATATATATATATATATATATATATATATATATATATATATATATATATATATATATATAATATCTCTATTAGTACAGACCAAAAGTTTGGACACACCTTCTCATTTGAAGATTTTTTTTTTTTCTCTGTATTTTCATGACTTTGAAAATTGTAAATTCACACTGAAGGAAACGACTGAAAATATGTCTTATATTCTAGGTTCTTCAAAGTAGCCACCTTTAGCTTTGATAATTGCTTTGCACACTCTTGGCATTCTCTTGATGAGCTTCAAGAGGTAGTGACCGGGAATGGTCTTCCATCAATCTTGAAGGAGTTCCCAGAGAGGCTTAGCACTTGTTGACCCTTTTGCCTTCACTCTGCGGTCCAGCTCGCCCCAAACCATCTAGATTTGGTTCAGGTCTGATGACTGTGGAGGCCAGGTCATCTGGCTTAGCACCCCATGACTCTCCTTCTTGGTCAAATAGCCCTTACCCAGCCTGGAGGTGTGTTTGGGGTTATTGTCCTGTTGAAAAATAAATGATCGTCCAAGTAAACGCAAACCGGATGGAATAGCATGCTGCTGCAAGATGCTGTGGTAGCCATGCTGGTTCAGTATGCCTTCACTTTTGAATAAATCCCCAACAGTATTGCCAGCAAAGCATCCCCACACCATCACACCTCCTCCTCCATGCTTCACGGTGGGAACCAGGCATGTAGAGTCCATCCGTTCACCTTTTCTGTCGCACAAAGACACGGTGGTTGGAACCAAAGATCTCAAATTTGGACTCGTCAGACCAAAGCACAGATTTCCACTGGTCTAATGTCCATTCCTTGTGTTCTTTAGCCCAAACTAGTCTCTTCTGCTTGTTGCCTGTCCTTAGCAGTGGTTTCCTAGCAGCTATTTTACCATGAAGGCCTGTTGCACAAAGTCTCCTCTTAACAGTTGTTGTAGAGATGTGTCTGCTGCTAAAACTCTGTGTGGCATTGACCTGGTCTCTAATATGAGGTGCAGTTAACCTGCGATTTCTGAGGCTGGTGACTCGGATAAACTTATCCTCAGAAGCAGAGGTGACTCTTGGTCTTCCTTTCCTGGGGCGGTCCTCATGTGAGACAGCTTCTTTGTAGCTCTTGATGGTTTTTGCAACTGCACTTGGGGACACATTCAAAGTTTGCCCAATTTTTCAGACTGACTGACCTTCATTTCTTAAAGTAATGATGGCCACTCGTTTTTCTTTACTTAGCTGCTTTTTTCTTGCCATAATACAAATTCTAACAGTCTATTCAGTAGGACTATCAGCTGTGTATCCACCAGACTTCTGCACAACACAACAGATGGTCCCAACCCCATTTTATAAGGCAAGAAATCCCACTTATTAAACCTGACAGGGCACACCTGTGAAGTGAAAACCATTTCCGGTGACTACCTCTTGAAGCACATCAAGAGAATGCCAAGAGTGTACAAAGCAGTCATCAAAGCAAAAGGTGGCTACTTTGAAGAACCTAGAAAATAAGACATTTTTTCAGTTGTTTCACACTTTTTTGTTAAGTATATAATTCCACATGTGTTAATTCATAGTTTTGATGCCTTCAGTGTGAATTTACAATTTTCATAGTCATGAAAATACGGAAAAATCTTTAAATGAGAAGGTGTGTCCAAACTTTTGCCCATGACTGTATATGTATGTATGTGTATGTATGTATGTTAGTCAGTCAGCAATAGTGCAAGTTCCACCACTTAAAAAGATGAGAGGCGTCTGTAATTTACATCATAGGTAGACCTCAACTATGGGAGACAAACTGAGAGAAAAAAAATCCAGAAAATCATTGTCTGTTTTTTTATCATTTTATTTGCATATTATGGTGGAAAATAAGTATTTGGTCAGAAACAAAATTTCATCTCAATACTTTGTAATATATCCTTTGTTGGCAATGACAGAGGTCAAACGTTTTCTGTAAGTCTTCACAAGGTTGCCACACACTGTTGTTGGTATGTTGGCCCATTCCTCCATGCAGAGCTCCTCTAGAGCAGTGATGTTTTTGGCTTTTCGCTTGGCAACACGGGCTTTCAACTCCCTCCAAAGGTTTTCTATAAGGTTGAGATCTGGAGACTGGCTAGGCCACTCCAGGACCTTGAAATGCTTCTTACGAAGCCACTCCTTCGTTGCCCTGGCGGTGTGCTTTGGATCATTGTCATGTTGAAAGACCCAGCCACGTTTCATCTTCAATGCCCTTGCTGATGGAAGGAGGTTTGCACTCAAAATCTCACGATACATGGCCCCATTCATTCTTTCATGTACCCGGATCAGTCGTCCTGGCCCCTTTGCAGAGAAACAGCCCCAAAGCATGATGTTTCCACCACCATGCTTTACAGTAGGTATGGTGTTTGATGGATGCAACTCGGTATTCTTTTTCCTCCAAACACGACAAGTTGTGTTTCTACCAAACAGTTCCAGTTTGGTTTCATCAGACCATAGGACATTCTCCCAAAACTCCTCTGGATCATCCAAATGCTCTCTAGCAAACTTCAGACGGGCCGGGACATGTACTGGCTTAAGCAGTGGGACACGTCTGGCACTGCAGGATCTGAGTCCATGGTGGCGTAGTGTGTTACTATGGTAGGCCTTGTTACATTGGTCCCAGCTCTCTGCAGTTCATTCACCAGGTCCCCCCGCGTGGTTCTGGGATTTTTGCTCACCGTTCTTGTGATCATTCTGACCCCACGGGGTGGGATTTTGCGTGGAGCCCCAGATCGAGGGAGATTATCAGTGGTCTTGTATGTCTTCCATTTTCTAATTATTGCTCCCACTGTTGATTTCTTCACTCCAAGCTGGTTGGCTATTGCAGATTCAGTCTTCCCAGCCTGGTGCAGGGCTACAATTTTGTTTCTGGTGTCCTTTGACAGCTCTTTGGTCTTCACCATAGTGGAGTTTGGAGTCAGACTGTATGAGGGTGTGCACAGGTGTCTTTTTATACTGATAACAAGTTTAAACAGGTGCCATTACTACAGGTAATGAGTGGAGGAAAGAGGAGACTCTTAAAGAAGAAGTTACAGTTCTGTGAGAGCCAGAAATCTTGATTGTTTGTTTCTGACCAAATACTTATTTTCCACCATAATATGCCAAAAAAATGTTAAAAAAACTGACAATGTGATTTTCTGGATTTTTTTTTCTCAGTTTGTCTCCCATAGTTGAGGTCTACCTATGATGTAAATTACAGACGCCTCTCATCTTTTTAAGTGGTGGAACTTGCACTATTGCTGACTAAATACTTTTTTGCCCCACTATATGTATGTATGCGTATATGCGTATATATATATATATATATATCATGGCCAAAAGTATTGACACCCCTGCAATTCTGTCAGATGATACTCAGTTTCTTCCTGAAAATGATTGCAAACACAAATTATTTGGTATTATTATCTTCATTTAATTTGTCTTAAATGAAAAAAACACAAAAAGGATTGTCCTAAAGCCAAATTGGATATAATTCCACACCAAACATAAAAAAGGGGGTGGACAAAAGTATTGGCACTGTTCGAAAAATCATGTGATGCATCTCTAATTTGTGTAATTAACAGCACCTGTAACCTACCTGTGGCACCTAACAGGTGTGTGTGTGTGTGTATGTATATATATATATATATATATGTATATATATATATATATATATATATATATATTTTCTCTCTCTATCTATCTATCTATATATATACACAAATACACATATATATATATATATGTATATACACAAATACACATATAATGTATATATGTAATGTATACACACATACATTACATATATACACACATACATTACATATATATATGTGTGTGTGTATATTCAGTCATGGCCAAAAGTATTGACACCCCTGCAATTCTGTCAGATAACTCATTTTCTTCCTTTAAAATTATTGCAAACACAAATTATGAGGTATTATCTTCATTTAATTTGTCTTAAGTGAAAAAACACAAAAGCGAATGAAGCAAAACAGATCATTTCACACAAAACTCCAAAAATGGGCTAGACAAAAGTATTGGCACCCTCAGCTTAATACTTAGTTGCACAACCTTTAGCCAAAATAACTGCGACCAACCACTTCCGGTAACCATCAAAGAGTTTCTTACAATGCTCTGCTGGAATTTTAGACCATTCTTCTTTGGCAAACTGCTCCAGGTCCCTGATATTTGAAGGGTGCCTTCTCCAAACTGCCATTTTTAGATCTCTCCACAGGTGTTCTATGGGATTCAGGTCTGGACTCATTGCTGGCCACCTTAGAAGTCTCCAGTGCTTTCTCTCAAACCATTTTCTAGTGCTTTTTGAAGTGTGTTTTGGGTCATTGTCCTGCTGGAAGAACCATGACCTCTGAGGGAGACCCAGCTTTCTCACACTGGGCCCTACATTATGCTGCAAAATTTGTTGGTAGTCTTCAGACTTCATAATGCCATACACACGGTCAAGCAGTCCAGTGCCAGAGGCAGCAAAGCAACCCCAAAACATCAGGGAACCTCCACCATGTTTGACTGTAGGGACCGTGTTCTTTTCTTTGAATGCCTCTTTTTTTTTTTTCTCCTGTAAACTCTATGTTGATGACTTTGCCCAAAAAGCTCTACTTTTGTCTCATCTGACCAGAGAACATTCTTCCAAAACGTTTTAGGCTTTTTCAGGTAAGTTTTGGCAAACTCCAGCCTGGCTTTTTTATGTCTCGGGGTAAGAAGTGGGGTCTTCCTGGGTCTCCTACCATACAGTCCCTTTTCATTCAGACGCCGACGGATAGTACGGGTTGACACTGTTGTACCCTCGGACTGCAGGGCAGCTTTAACTTGTTTGGATGTTAGTCGAGGTTCTTTATCCAACATCCGCACAATCTTGCGTTGAAATCTCTTGTCAATTTTTCTTTTCGTCCAAATTTACGGAGGTTAGCCACAGTGCCATGGGCTTTAAACTTCTTGATGACACTGCGCACGGTAGACACAGGAACATTCAGGTCTTTGGAGATGGACTTGTAGCCTTGAGATTGCTCATGCTTCCTCACAATTTAGTTTCTTAAGTCCTCAGACAGTTCTTTGGTCTTCTTTCTTTTCTCCATGCTCAATGTGGTACACACAAGGACACAGGACAGAGGTTGAGTCAACTTTAATCCATGTCAACTGGCTGCAAGTGTGATTTAGTTATTGGCAACACCTGTTAGGTGCCACAGGTAGGTTACAGGTGCTGTCAATTACACAAATTAGAGAAGCATCACATGATTTTTCGAACAGTGCCAATACTTTTGTCCACCTCCTTTTTTGTGTTTGGTGTGGAATTATATCCAATTTGGCTTTAGGACAATTCTTTTTGTGTTTTTTCATTTCAGACAAATTAAATGAAGATAATGATAACGAAGAATTTGTGTTTGCAATCATTTTCAGGAAGAAAATGAGTATTATCTGACAGAATTGCAGGAGTGTCAATACTTTTGGCCATGAGAGTATGTGTGTGTGTGTGTGTGTGTGTGTATATATATATATATTTATTCAGTGCTGTACAAATTAGTTGGGACAAAGCTAAAAAAACAAATTTTTTTGAATATTTAACAATAAAATTATATAATGCACTGTTACATACCAATTCTGAAAATTACCTTTTTCCACTGGCTAGTTGACCAAGATTTATTTATTATATATTAAAACTGGTTTGAATCACTGACTGGTAACCAACTTACGATTTTACTTAAAAAATGCTTTGTCCCAATTAATTTGCACAGTACATACATACATACATATCTCCCCCAGAGTAGGGCAATGGGGTACTCGGTATCGGGCCCCTTCTGTAGTCGGTTGGGATGTCACAGTGGCTGGACCCGGCCCATGGCCCTTTGAGGGGCGTCCAATAAAAGGATAACAGTTTATGGTATAGTGTTCGTGACGCCACCTGTGGTATTCGGTCAGGGTGACCGATGCTGCTTAGAGGTCCACTGGGGTGATGTTATGGCAGCTAGATGGTATACCTTCCCACAGGTGAAGTATGTCCCCAGGGCTTCCCAGAGTGTTGATGGTGGATGGTGCAAGGCGCAGTGAATAACGAGGACACAGGGGTGCAGTCTCTTTACCTTTACTGAAGGCTTCAGCATCCACAGTCCAGGGTAGGGACCACAGGGTAGGCACAGTCCGGCCGGTCTGAAGGCAATATCCAGAGTCCCCTTATCCAGGAGGAATTCAATAGCCTTCCCCTAGTGCACAGTAACTCAGTAGGTCCCTACTTGCATAAGCTACCATAAGGTCCTCACTGTTGTTACTCCTCTCTGTCCCCCAGATGGTACGGATAGGACAAAACCCGTATGACTGATGGCCTGAGGCTTGTTTATAGGGACCCTAGAGACACCCCGACCCCCACAAGTTGCCACCTTGTCTTCTTCGGTATAAAGATCGGACAGCCAACTTGGAATTAACTGTCCTGCCAGTCTCTGAAGTAACGGCATAGAGCTCTTTACTCCCTCGGTATTCTGGCCACCGGATCTGCACTTCAGATGGAGGCAGCATGCTTCTAGCTGGTCTCCCACTGGTGTTTCACTCCTGTTGCTATGACTTCTATTCTCACTCACTACAGCACAATTCCTTTCTTGGGATGCTGCCGCATGGGTTGCAGGCGCAGCTCCGTGTCCTTCAGTCTGGATCTGACTAGAGATCACCCTAGCCAGCTCGACCGGGTGACCTTTCCTCGTCGGTCCCCAGTCAGGAACTCTCCTCAGACTTCTCGTTCTGACTCTGACTAACTTCCTCACCAACCTCCCCCCCCCCCCCCCAGTTTTACCCTAATGTGAGCAGTGGCCTAATAGATCGCACCCTTAGCTCCCCCTGGTGGACTGGCGTGTGAAGTGTGTGTGTGTGGCTGTGATACCTGAACAGAAGATCTCCTTCATTGCCTTCAGACGTAACATCACTCCCCCCTGGTGGAAGAATAACATTACTGCAACGAACCAGGACTCTGGGGCGCTGCACATACATGCATACATATGTGTATAAACAGAGTTTTTCAACACATTTTTTGTGCTGAAAATGCCCCCCTAGGCTTATACACGAGTCATTGTCCCAGAAAGACAGCAGGGGAGAGGGAGCAGCAGGTCCGAGGCAGGAGCCAGTGGCTATGGCAAAAGCCTGTGCCCGCTGTTAAAGAGAAATGAATTTTCACGGCGCTGGCACTGAATATGAATGTCTCTTATAGCATGCACAGTTACAGCCGCAGCTGCTGGCTTCCAGCAAACATCCTACTTACCTTCCCTGCACGCACCTCTCTCCACTTCCATAGGTGTGGATTGAATATTCATTACCTTAATGAGCGAGGGACACTTGATCGCTCGGCCGGAAGAGCTGCTGGCATGGAACAAGACGTAGCGAGGGCGCGCAGGGAAGTTAAAGGGAAGGTGCTGCAATTTTGTTTTTGTATTAAAAATGACAGTTTATATAAACAATTATTTTTAATACAAAATTATTTTTTTTAACTTTAATATCTTTTTTATTATTATTTTTGCAGCCACTGGGCGCCACCATTTTCCTTTGCAGGAGTGTAAAAGTCCCAGCACGACACTTACACTCTGCAAATACGGCAGCCCTGGGCATAGGAGACTGCTATAATTGAGCTGCTCCCTGCTGTGATCTGGCCATGCCCCCTGGGCTGTCTCCACATCACAGTAGAGGCAGGAGGTCGGCGCCATCTTCAGCCCATGGAGTGTATCTGTGAGCTCCACTGTGACTTAAGAGCTGCGCTGTTATAGGAGGGACAGCTCCATCTGTCTCTCCTTTCACACTGTCAGCAGCGGCCGTTCCCTGTCCTTTTCTATGCTGCCTTGTGCCCTGGCTCTAATCTCTAGAATCGCTAGAGAGGATGAAGTGCTGCGGTCTGATGTCCTCTTATCGGGAGCTTCAGAGAGGTAACAGGGGGATGGGGGAGGCTCTCTGTGCTGCTCCGACCCTGCCTCTCACTGTAGCTCCTCATCAGGACATCAGACCGTGTATCTATCACTATAATGTGCTGATCCGTGTGTCTAATCCTATCCTGTGTGATACTGTCTGCTGAGCAGTGTATCTAATCCTATCCTGTGTGATACTATGCCGAGCCGTGTACCTAATCCTGTCCTGTGTGATACTGACTGCTGAGCCGTGTATCTAATCCTATCCTGTATGATACTGTCTGCTGCGCCATGTAGCTAATCCTATACTGTGTGATACTATGCTGAGCCGTGTACAGTTATATGAAAAAGTTTGGGCACCCCTATTAATCTTAAGCTTAATGTTTTATAAAAATTGTTTTTTTTTGCAACAGCTATTTCAGTTTCATATATCTAATAACTGTTGGACACAGTAATGTTTCTGCCTTGAAATGAGGTTTATTGTACTGACAGAAAATGTGCAATCTGCATTCAAACAAAATTTGACAGGTGCATAAGTATGGGCACCCTTATCATTTTCTTGTTTTAAATACTCCTACCTACTTTTTACTGACTTACTAAAGCACTTTTTTTGGTTTTCTATCCTCATTGAGCTTTGAACTTCATAGCCAGGTGTATGCAATCATGAGAAAAGCTACTTAAAGTGGCCACTTGCAAGTTCTCCTGTTTAAATCTCCTCTGAACAGTGGCATCATGGGCTCCTCAAAACAACTGTCTAATGATCTGAAAACAAAGATTATTCAACATAGTTGTTCAGGGGAAGGATACAAAAAGCTGTCTCAGAGATTTACCCTGTCAATTTCCACTGTGAGGAACATAGTAAGAAAAACAGGATTTTTGGTTGCTTACCGTAAAATCTGTTTCTCGGAGCCTTCATTGGGGATCACAGAAACCATGGGTGTATGCTGCTGCCACTAGGAGGCTGACACTATGCAAATAAAAAAGTTAGCTCCTCCTCTGCAGTGTACACCCCACCGACAGGAAGTAGGATATTCAGTTAGTGAGAAAGCAGTAGGAGAAGCAACGTGTAAAAGAGAAAGAATAATAATAACATAATAATAAACTTTATCTACATAGCGCCAACAAATTCCACGGCGCTCCATAGATTAACAGTTTCAAGCACTCAAAGAGTGTTTAAAGAACTCAAACGTATACAGTAAACAGAGCTGTTCAACTTGGGAGGGTGCTGTGTCCCCCAATGAAGGCTCCGAGAAACAGATTTTACGGTAAGCAACCAAAAATCCTGTTTTCTCTATCGCCTTTCATTGGGGGATACAGAAACCATGGGACGTCCCAAAGCAGTCCCTGGGGTGGGAAAAACAGACTTCCATCAAGTCCGAGGACTCACCACTGCCGCCTGCAGGATCCTTCTGCCCAGGCTGGAGTCCGCCGTAGTCCGGCGAAACGTGTGGATGGAAGACCAGGTTGCCGCTTTGCAAAGCCGTCGGCAAAAGCCCTGTGACGTACCGCACTGGAAGCGCCGACTGCCCGGGTAGAGTGAGCCTTTATCTCAGGAGGGGGCACTCTATTCTTGACCCGGTAAGCTTCCAAAATTGCCGTTCTGATCGAGCGAGCAATAGTCGCCTTGGAAGCCGGCAGGCCTCTACGCACGCCATCAGGGATGGCGAAAGGAGAATCCATCTTTCGGAAAGCGGCCGTGCTAGCCAGGGAGATCCTCACTGCCCTGACGGGGTCCAGCATGTACAACGATCGCTCCAGAAGATGAGTCGGAGCTGGACAAAAGGAAGGTAGAACGATGTCCTCGTTGAGGTGGAAAGATGAAAACCACCTCGTGAAAGGAAGGAAGGCGGAGCCCTGGGACCACCTTGTCCTGGTGGAAAAACAAGAAAGGAGGTCGGCAAGAATGGCCGCCAACTCAAAAACACGGCGGATCGAAGAGATGGACCTGAGAAAAGCCACCTTCCGAGATAGAACTGACAGGGAAAAACTCCTTCAGAGGCTCAAAAGGGGGGAACCCCTAAGAACAACCAGCACAACCTTTAAATCCCATGAATCCACAGAGGCCCTGTACGGAGGGACAGCATGGGCTACTCCTTGAAGGAAGGTCTTAACCTGTGGCTGAGAAGATAACGTCTTCTAAAAGGGAAGAAGAGCGCAGGAACCTGGCCCTTTATGGAACTGAGAGCGACGCCCGAATCCAGTCCTGCCTGAAGGAAAACCAAATGGAAGGCAGGGAAAGGACATAGGTGAAAAGCGGTTGGACTCGCATCAACGAAAGTAAGCCTTCCAGGTACGATAGTAGATCCTGGAAGAAGACGAAGGCTTCCTAGCCTGGATTATAGCGTGACCCATCCGGGCCGAAAGACCGGACGCTCTTAGAACTGTGGAGTCCACAGCCACGCCGTTAAACTGAGCGACCGATAATTCGGGTGGCAGATCGGACCCTGAGACAGCAGATCGGGTCTGTTTGGAAGGCACCAGGGGTGTCCGCGAGAAGATTGACGATGTCCACAAACCAAGACCTCCTGGGCCAATCCGGGACGATCAGAATGACCGGCACCCCATCCCGCCTTGATCTTTTTCGACAGCTTGGAAAGCAAGGAAAAGGGGTGGGAACCGATAGGGGAGTACGAACTGCAACCAAGGAATGGCCAGAGTGTCAACACCACTGTGAGAGGATCGCGGGACCTTGGGCCGACCCGAGGGACCTTCCTATTCAATCGGGACGCCATGAGGTCCACATCTGGAGTCCCCCATCAAAGAGCAATCCGATAGGAAACCTCCTGAAGTACCAGTCCCCTGCCACAAGGCCCTCGCGGCCGAGGAAGTCTGCGACCTAAATGTCCACGCTGGGGACATGCACTGCGGAGCTCACCAGGACCGTTGCCTCTGTCCAAAGGAGGATCCTGGAATCTCGGCCGAGGCCAGAGAATGCCGAGTCCACCCCTGGTGGTAGACATATGCCACTGCTGTGTCATTGTCTGTCTGGATTCAAATTGGCAGGCTGCTGAGAATCCTTACCCAGTGAAGGAAAGACAGAAAGATGATCCGGAACTCGAGGACATTGATCGGCAAAGAGGACTCCTGCGCCGACCAACAACCCTGAAAAGAACAGGTGACAAAGCCCCGCGCCTCCGCCGAGCGGGCTGGCGTCCGTCGTCACCACCTGCTAGGGAACTGGGATAAGAGAAGTGACCTCGGCCACCAGTCGAGGAACCATTTGACCCGGGAGAAAGCCGGATCGGACGATGCAGGGAGAAGACAGACCTGTCCCCCTGTGATAGAATAGCCTGCTGAAGAAGTCTTGAATGTAACTGGCGAAGGGAAAATTGCTTCCGATGTTGCAACCAACCTCCTTAGGACCTTTAAGGCCCATCAGAAAGGAGGGGAGCCGAAAACCCTGGAGTAAGTGAACTTCCTGACAAAGGAGGAATATCCTGTCTTCGGGAAGGAAGACTCTGGTCCGACAAGTGTCGAAGAACATGCCCGGAGATACGAGGCGCTGAACAAGACGGAACTTCTTCCTGTTGACGAGCCACCCGCAACGGCTAGAGTGTCGGGAAAGATGGATAGACTTTCGGGAGCCTGAAACCGAAATTCCTGAGCCTCCATGGAAGCGATTACTGAACGAGGGAATATCCTGAAGTGTCTCCGACGAAACCTCCTGTTCAGCAAATTGAGATCCGGACTGGGACGAACCTTGTCGTCCTCTGTCAGTACAAAAAGCTTCGAAGAGAAGCCTGTGAACCGTTGAACCGTTCCTGTTCTGGGACGGGAACGATTACCCCGGATCCAAGGAGGGAAACAATGGCTGTAAAGAAACCCGGGACTAGAGCGGGGTCTTGGAGGTTGGGATTCGAAGAAAACGATCCCAGGGCCGAGAAATGAAGATTTTTTATCTAGAGGATACAAGTGCCCTGGCCCATGCGTCCTCTACTGAGGAGACCCAGACGTCCCTGAGGAACAGGAGAAACGGGCTAGAGTCTAGTCGTGGGTCATAACTAGGTGGAACTTCCAGTCCTGGACCTGGAGATACCACCCTAGGAGTAGCGGGAACGCCAGGAAGGAGTGAGTCGAAGAATACCTTCTTCTCTTAACGTGCCTGTGGCCTCTGTTGCGAAAAGGAATCTGATGCCGCGAAACGACGAAAAAAAAAAAGGCCGAAAGGGACCGAAGTTGCCGCCTAAGGAGAGAACTGGTGCCGCCAATGGCGTCCTTAATAATTTGGTCCAGCTTGGAACCGAAAAGACGTGATCCTTGAAAAAGGCAGACTCGTAAGGGACTTCTTTGACTCTTGAGCCAAACAGAACGACGGCTGGCAACAACATTACTGGGTGTCTGAGCGGCAGAAGACGCGACGTCCAGAGAACAAATTATTCCCCGGCTAGAGTAATCTGGGTGGTAACTTCCGCCAGCCAGTCTGGTGGAGCTCCGGCTTGAATGCCCCAACGGGGTTGTTTTAGCCCCTTCGGATACCGACTTCGAAACCCAAGTGCAAGCGAAATCCGGGCATAGGGATGATGCGGCAGGTTCGAGAGCCGAATTCACAAAGGATTCCATGAACCTATCGATGGAATCTGTCAGAGTCGCCCCACCGGACAGCGTGAGGACTGTGTTGGTGGCAAGTCTAGCAGCCGGCGGATCCACAGGGGGAGAGGTCGTTCTCCATCGCCTCTCATTCCGGTTGGCGATGAGATCCGGAGGAAAGAGATATGAGACTCCAAGACGCTTTCCTCTTTGAGAACGTCTGGTCGAATTCGCTCTTTCTCTGGCCAGAAGCTCCTCAATTCAGGATGAGGAGCGAATCCCCTGGGAGGTAGTTTAGACCATCTAAACGAAACCGCCTGATCTGCGGGTTTCGTAGAGGAATCTTTGTTGCCACTGGTCAGATTGAACGCTCCAATGAGGCTTTGAACCATATCCCTCATGTTAAGATATGGTTCGACTCCGGCCCCAAAATATCCTCCGAAGGCACATCAGAGAAAGCCTCGCCTGACTGCGGGGGGAGGATAAGGGGGAACTCGACCACAGAGAAGGACCGTGGGGCGAGATGGACCGAGAAGAGAACTCAGACTGGCGTTCCCGTCTGAATCTTTCGCGGCCTGTATTGGAAGACTCGGCAGAGCTTCTTGCGACCCGCTGGCTACTACGGAAGGCTGCAGGGGCAACCGATCGAGCACGGACACAAGGGTCTGGGACACCCGTGTGAGATCCGCTACTGATAGAGACAGAGGGGAGGCCCAGCCTGGGGTGGGGACTTCGCTCTGAGGCGGAGCAGCGGGGGGGGGGGGGGGGGGGGACAAAATGTGGGTTGCTGCAGGCCTGCCTGAGGGGAGCTTGTGGTTACAAGGCGAACCCTGAAAGTGTTTCACTAAGACGCAGGAAAAGGTAGGAGGCCGGGAGCGACCTCCCTTAAAATTAGACCGAACGGGCCCCTGAGGGAAATGTCAGAAGATTAGGGGTTTGAGTCAAACTGCGGTGCAGAGGTACTCATGGCAGGCGCTGCGGTGTCCAGATGGAAGGCTGCACGGCTTGGAAGATGCTCCTCAGGAACGATAGCCCCTAGGAGAACAGGTAGACACATCTGGGGCACTCTTGTCCGGAACTTACTGCAGGCCTGAAGAACAGCAGTGGAACAGAAAGATGGAGCTGCTGCCCTGCGGCCTCTGGTGCAATCCACGCTGATGATGTGCTGTGCCCCCAGGTGAAAATGCGTGCAGGTTGGAATCTCCTGCCCTGTGCTCAGCAGCGACGTGAAGGAAGGGGCGGAGACAGCCCAGATGGCGCCGGTGGGCAGAGATTGCAGGGCACAGTTTGTCGGGCGGGAGAAAGCCCGCCCGAAGGAAGTGGAGGAGCGCGGTACCGGAAGTAGGCCCCGGCGGAAGCCGGGACCTAAATTAGAGGCCGGTGCCGCTGGAAAAGAGGCCGCGGCCCCGGAACAGTGCGCCGCAGAGCAGCGCGGCAGCCTGCCAGGACCGCAGGGAGAACGGGACACGGCGCTGAAGTAGGCTCCGGCTGAAGCCTGGACCCAAATTAGAGGCCGCCGGAAAGGGGATCGCGGTGCCGAAGCCCGCAGGGGGGGTGCCGGCGTCGCCAGAAAAGTGACATTGCGGCCACTGCGCAGTGCGGCCGCAGGGAGGGCACTGCGGCCTGATGAAGGGGATAGCCCGTAGTGCAGAGCCACTGCTCATCTTGGTGCCCCTAGGATCCCTTTTAAAATAAAATCAGCGCCGCCATAGAAGAGCCACTGCTCGTGCAGCGTATTTATGGACTACTACTCCCCCACACTGTGAGAGAGTAAGGGGAAGATCTGGAAATTTAGAGGAAATACTCACCTAAACATCCCATGCAGTTACTAACCTGAAGGGATTGAGATGTCCACGGAGCTGTGATGGACGTCCTCGTCTCCTCCAACTGACAGGCTCTGGTGGGCGAGTGGGTGGGGGACGGAGCCAGGACCGGACTTCTAAGCACGCTTGTGTGCTAGGATCTTGGTCCTGGAGAGGGATCTATGAGGATACGGGGTGGCAGTACACGCCGTACTCATAGTCCGCATTGTGGGACTACAGGTGTGACTGTTCACCCTGTATCCCTCCAGAAAAATCTGAAAAGAAACGACGCACATTGAGGTAGATAAGGGTCTAATGAAAGACCCGTGTCCACCTCCTACTGACACTAAGCTAAACTGAATATCCTACTTCCTGTCGGTGGGGTGTACACTGCAGAGGAGGAGCTAACTTTTTTATTTGCATAGTGTCAGCCTCCTAGTGGCAGCAGCATACACCCATGGTTTCTGTGTCCCCCAATGAAAGGCGATAGAGAAATGGAAGAACACAGGTACAGTTCTTGTTAAGGCCAGAAGTGGCAGGCCAAGAAAAACATCAGAAAGGCAGAGAAGAAGAATGGTGAGATCAGTCAAGGACAATCCTCAGACCACCTCCAGAGAGCTGCAGCATCAACTTGCTGCAGATGGTGTCACTGTGCATTGGTCAACTATACAACGCACTTTGCACAAACAGAAGCTGTATGGGAGAGTGATGCGAAAGAAGCCGTTTCTGCAAGCACGCCACAAACAGAGTTGGCTGAGGTATGCAAAAGCACATTTGGAGAAGGCAATTTCTTTTTGGAAGAAGGTCCTGTGGACTGATGAAACCAAGATTGAGTTTTTTGGTCATACAAAAAGGTGTTATGCATGGCGGCCAAAAAACACAGCATTCCAAGAAAAACACTTGCTACCCACAGTAAACTTTGGTGGAGGTTCCATCATGCTTTGGGGCTGTGTGGCCAATTCCGGCACTGGGAATCTTGTTAAAGTTGAGGGACGCATGGATTCCTCTCAGTATCAGCAGATTCTTGACAATAATGTTCATGAATCAGTGACAAAGTTGAAGTTACGCAGAGGATGGATCTTTCAGCAAGACAATGATCCAAAACACCGCTCCAAATCTACTCAGGCATTCATGCAGAGGAACAATTACACTGTTCTGGAATGGCCATCCCAGTCCCCAGACCTGAATATCATTAAACATCTGTGGGATCATTTGAAGAGGGCTGTCCATGCTCAGCGACCATCAAACTTAACTGAACTGGAATTGTTTTGTAAAGAGGAACTCATTAAAAGCTACAGGAAGCGACTAGAGGCTGTTATTTTTGCAAAAGGAGGATCTTCTAAATATTAATGTCACTTTTCTGGTGGGGTGCCCATACTTGTGCACCTGTCAAATTTTTTTTGAATGCAGATTGCACATTTTCTGTTAGTACAATAAACCTCATTTCAAGGCAGAAACATTACTGTGTCCAACAGTTATTAGATATATGAAACTGAAATAGCTGTTGCAAAAGAAAAACAATTTTTATAAAACATTAAGCTTAACCCCTTAGTGACCGAGCCAAATTTTTGAAATCTGACCAGTGTCACTTTATGTGGTAATAACTCTGCAATGCTTCAACAAATCCCAGTGATTTTGAGATTGTTTTTTCGTGACACATTATACTTTATGATAATGGTAAATTTAGTTCAACATTTTTTGTGTTTATTTATAAAAAATATTACAAATTTGAGAAAAATGTTAAAAAATTAGCAATTTTCTAAATTTGAAGGATTATCCCTTTAATCCAGATAGTCATACAACAGCAAACCATTAATAAATAACATTTCCCACATGTCTGCTTTACATCAGCACCATTTGTAAAATGTTATTTTATTTTGTTAGCATTTTAGGAGGTTTAAAAATGTAGCAGCAATTTTTCATTTTTTCAAAGAAATTTACCACATTTATTTTTTTAGGGACTTATCCATGTTTGAAGTGACTTTAGGGGTCCCATATATTGGAAAAACCCCAAACGTGATACCATTTTAAAAACGGCACCCCTAAACATATTGAAAACTGCTGTCAGGTAGTTTATTAACCCTTCAGGTGCTTTACAGGAATTAATGCAAAGTGACATGACAGAAATGAAAATGTGTATTTTTACCACCTAAATGTTGCTAACTTCTAAACAGATTACTACAGCCGTCAGACTCTAAGGCCGCTATTTGGTCATGAATTGCCATCGCAAACATTAGGACAACAAAATCATGATCTGAGGGCACCAATTGGGATAAAGAAGAAGCCCCCACACTCTGTTAACCATTTATAATGATGTAGTCACTATTGACAGCAGCATCTAAGGGGTTAAACAGATTTAGAAGGTGCAAATACTGATCGTGGCTGATACAGCAAGTTGTCAGCTATAGTGTACAGCCGACACATAATGGATTGTCACCTGTTTGGGGAGGCTATTCTCTTATATCTCAGGTCAGTTAAAAGACGTATTGGCGGTCATTAAGGGGTTAAGATTAATATGGGTGCCCAAACTTTTTCATATAACTGTATCTAATCCGATCCTGTATGATACTGTCTGCTGTGCCGTGTATCTAATCCTATACTGTGTGATACTATGCTGAGCCGTGTATCTAATCCTGTCCTGTGTGATACTGACTGCTGAGCCGTGTATCTAATCCTATACTGTGTGATACTGACTGCTGAGCCATGTATCTAATCCTATACTGTGTGATACTGACTGCTGAGCCATGTATCTAATCCTATCCTGTATGACACTGTCTGCTGCGCCGTGTATCTAATCCTATCCTGTATGATACTATGCTGAGCCGTGTATCTAATCCTGTCCTGTGTGATACTGACTGCTGAGCCGTGTATCTAATCCTGTCCTGTGTGATACTGACTGCTGAGCTGTGTATCTAATCCTATCCTGTGTGATACTGTCTGCTGAGCCATGTATCTAATCCTATCCTGTGTGATACTGTCTGGTGAATCGTGTATCTAATCCTCTCCTATGCACTCCTTTCCCCCTGCATGTCTTTCACCATTGCACACACAACTCAATGTGTGCGATAACAGGTGCTGCGGGTGTCATGCTGTATTATGGCATTATGTGAGATCTATATGACGGTATTATGTAATCTGTATGGTGGTATTATGCTTGATCAGTATTGAGAGAATTATATGGTGGTATTGTGTGTGATCTCTATGGCGGTATTATGTGAGATCTATGTGGCGGTATTGTGTGATCTATATGGCGGTATTATGTGAGAACACTATGGCGGTATTATGTGAACACTATGGCGGTATTATGTGTTCATCTATATGGTGGTATGTGAGAACTGTATGACAGTATTGTGTGATCTATATGGCGGTATTGTGTGTGATCTATATGGCGGTATTATCTTCAGAAAGGGGACCCATTCTATGGTGGTCCTGGCTGAGCAGCTGCACACGGGTCTGTTGTAATAGAGGGGGCAACATGATCTCCAGTTAGGTGCAGTCAGGGCTGGTGAGGCAGCTGAAGAGAGGCGTCTCATTTTTATGGTTACTATATGGCTACATTTCCTTCCCAGCGTCACCCCATACTTCGCCTGTCGCCTCGCTTTCACACATCGCCAGGACAGGATGGAGAAGACAGGATCTGAGGAGGGGAATGGGTCTGTATGCAAGTCTGGATCAGAACAGGCCATCAATCCACAGAAATGTTTCCTGGATTTCTGTGGATCAGACAAGCAGACGGTCCATCCATGTGTATACAAGACAGCGCTCTATGTACAATCCCTGGCTGCTCCGCACACCGAACAGGGGGCCCCCATAGACCAGCACACTGCTCTCCTGAAATTCTGTACTGCTGTCACCCTGCTCCCTCCACCATATATCTCCTAGAATCCTTGCTGCCTGCCATCCTCGGTGACCGTCTACTTGTCAGTATAAAGGTACCTTCACACTAAACGATATCGCTAGCGATCCGTGACGTTGCAGCGTCCTGGCTAGCGATATCGTTCAGTTTGACACGCAGCAGCGATCAGAATCCTGCTGTGATGTCGTTGGTCGGGGCTAGAAGGCCAGAACTTTATTTGGTCGCTGGCTCTCCCGCTGACATCGCTGAATCGGCGTGTGTGACACAAATTCAGCGATGTCTTCGCTGGTAACCAGGGTAAACATCGGGTTACTAAGCGCAGGGCCGCGCTTAGTAACCCGATGTTTACCCTGGTTACCATCCTAAAAGTAAAAATAACAAACGCTTCATACTTACCTTCTGCTGTCTGTCCCCGGCGCTCTGCTTCTCTGTACTGGCTGTGAGCACAGCGGCCGGAAAGCAGAGCGGTGACGTCACCGCTCTGCTTTCTGGCCGCTGTGCTCACAGTGAGTGCAGGAAAGCACAGCGCCGGGGACAGACAGCGGAAGGCAAGTATGAAGCGTTTGTTTTTTTTTACTTTTAGGATGGTAACTAGGGTAAACATTGGGTTACTAAGCGCGGCCCTGCGCTTAGTAACCCGATGTTTACCCTGGTTACCGGCATCGTTGGTCGCTGGAGAGCTGTCTGTGTGACAGCTCTCCAGCGACCAAACAGCGACGCTGCAGCGATCCGGATCGTTGTCTGGATCACTGCAGCGTCGTTTAGTGTGAAGGTACCTTAAAGGGACACTGTCACCTGAATTTGGAGGGAACAATCTTCAGCCATGGAGGCGGGGTTTTTGGGTGTTTGATTCACCCTTTCCTTACCCGCTGGCTGCATGCTGGCTGCAATATTGGATTGAAGTTCATTCTCTGTCCTCCATAGTACATGCCTGCGCAAGGCAAGATTGCACCTTGTGCAGGCATGTACTACGGAGGACAGAGAATGAACTTCAGTCCAATATTGCAGCCAGCGGGTAAGGAAAGGGTGAATCAAAAACCCCGCCTCCATGGCTGAAGATTGTTCCCTCCAAATTCAGGTGACAGTGTCCCTTTAACTCTGCAGTCACCAACAAAATGGCTGCTCACTGGGTTCCTGAATATCATCCTCTCTAATCCCTTAGCAAACACCCAGAAGGGGAGGAGAGGAGACATCACACGTCAGCAGACTCTGCCCATAATTACTGCAGTGCTGTAATGTGAGCTATTTGTACACTAGGTTTTTGTGAAATTTCAGCAGCTGCCCCCCTTAGTGTTTAAAAGTGGAAATTCCAAAACTTTTCAAATTATTTTTCATATTTTACTAAATTATAAACAAATGATAATATTTTTTTTTTTAAATGTAAACATTAATTCTTTACATTTTTTCAATTGCGGTAAAACATTTTTTTTTAATGGCACCTTCCCTTTAAGTAGGATGTTTTGTTTTGTTTTTTTGTTATAGGAACCATGCATACAAGGACAGGACTGGGGAGCCATGCATACAGGGATGGGGAGCCATGCATACAGGGATGAGGAGCCATGCATACCAGGATAGGGATGAGGGGACAACGCATACTCTGCTTATACTAAAACCAATAAGTTATCCCAGATTTTTTGTGGCAAAATTAGGTGCCTCGGTTTATACATGGGTCCAGGGCCGCCATCAGGGCATTACGGCCGTGACTGGCGTATGGGGCCCGGTGGGCATCGGGCCCAGTCTCATCTGCTCACCGGGCCCCTACCGGCAGCCGCAGGCTAACCGGGCCCTTAGCGCCGACGCTGCAGCTGTTTAAAGCTATTGACGTGCGGGCGCGGGCCCACACGTCAATAGTTAACAGCCGCCAGCCAATCTGAGGCTGGCAGCTGACGTCAGCCGCAGCGTGCGTGCATGTCGCCGGCGTCTGACATCATTGTCAGTCGCCGGCGAGTGCACGCTGCAGCTGCATGGAGACGGAGAACTTCGCCCGCCGCAGGAGCACGGCCAGGTGAGAAGAACTTTTTTTTTTTATTATTGATAGCGGCGATCCGGGGGGCCCAGGGCAGAAAGCTGGACACAGAGGCAGAAAGCTGGACATGGGCAAAAAGCTGGACACGGGCAGAACGCTGGACACGGGGGCAAAACTCTGGACACGGGGGCAGAAAGCTGGACACAGGTGCAGAAAGCTGGACACAGGGGCAGAATGGATATACGGGGTATGATTGGAGACACGGGGCAGGATGAAAGACATGGCATGACTGGAGACAGATGGGGCAGGATTGGAAACAGATGGGGCAGAATGGAGACATAGGGGGCATGATTGCAGACATGGGGGCATGATTGGAGACACGGGGCAGGATTGGAGACAGATGGGGCAGGATCATGGGGCAGGATGGATACGATGGGGCTGGATGGGGAGATCATATGGGGCAGAATGGATACTCATGAGGGCAGGATGGGAGAACATATGGCTGACGCCAGGAATGAGACACACGGGGGCTAGGATGGCGAATATTACCATATGGGCTAATTAAGGGATATTATTATTGTGATGTATTTATTTTATTTTTTGAGTATACTGTTTTAAATGGGGGGCGGTCCTGTTACTGTGTAGAGTGATAGTATGTCGCCTTCTTCATGTGTAATGTAGAGGCTGGGAAAATGAAGTAATGTGTTTTACAAGCGGAACTCGAGATAACTGTTATTTCCTGCAGAGACGAGTCCTGGCTGGATGAAGTGATGGCGGTCTGTGCTGGATGAAAGATGAAGGACTTCACCTAGAGACGTCACTGGTGATTCAGTGTTACCTATACACTGACACTATACACTGTATACTATATACAGAGGTCCTGTGTACAATGTCACCAGTGATCACTGTATTACCTATACATTATATACAGAGCTCCTGTGTATAATGTCACCGGTGATCACTGTGTTACCTGTACACAGACACTGCTTACTAATTACAGATCTGTGTATAATGGCACTGATGGTGATAGTATTGTGGTTTTTTTTATTACTGATCAGTATTGTAGTATTCAGTCACTATGTGGTGGTAATATGTGGTCTGGTCATGATGTTGTGGTATTTGTTCCTTGTATTTGATATTATTCGATCACTGTGGTGGTAATATGTCATCTGGTCATAGTGCTGTGGTATTTGTTCCTTGTATGTGGTATTATAGGTCATTTTAAAAATTGAAAAATAAATAAAAATATACCTAAATTGTATTGCATATTTTAACAAATATTTAATAGGTTACAGCAGAGTAGGGCCCGGCCAAAAGTGTCTACCGTGTTATGGTGGCGGCTTAAAAAATCTTTTGGCCAAAACAAAAGCTGCTGGCTATATGTGTGATCTGGTGATGGGAACTGTCAATGTGTGATAGGTGAGAAGTGGAGATTTTCCAAGAGAGAACGGTGGGACTGTGGACAGTTCGAGGGGTGGAGCCTGGAGGCGGGGCTGGGGTGAAGCCTGGGCGGAGTCTCAAGGGGGCTCCGAAAATTTTGCCAGTATGGGGCCCCAAAATTTCTAGTGGCAGCCCTGCATGGGTCGACTAATACATGAGTATATACGATATATATAATATAAACGCTGGGAGCGTCACTCTGTCTGTCCCATTTATAGACTGCGCAAACGCCTGCGCAGTCTGGACCCCACAGAGTGACGCAGCCCAGGAGATCGCGGTATGCGTAAGCACTGATCACATACTGTAATCTCCAATGGAGAAGCAGGGACGTGCCAGGAGGGTGAGTATGCGATATTCACCTGCCCCCGTTCCACCGCTGCGCGCCGCTCTGTCTTCCGTGTCCTTTACCTGTGACGTTCAGGTCAGAGGGCTCGATGACGTGGTTAGTGCGCGCCCTCTAACTGAACAGTCACTACCAGAGGACCGGAAGACGAAGCGGCACGCAGCGGTGCAACGGAGACATACAGTGGGGCAAAAAAGTATTTAGTCAGTCAGCAATAGTGCAAGTTCCACCACTTAAAAAGATGAGAGGCGCCTGTAATTTACATCATAGGTAGACCTCAACTATGGGAGTCAAACTGAGAAAAAAAAAATCCAGAAAATCACATTGTCTGTTTTTTTAACATTTTATTTGCATATTATGGTGAAAAATAAGTATTTGGTCAGAAACAAAATTTCATCTCAATACTTTGTAATATATCCTTTGTTGGCAATGACAGGGGTCAAACGTTTTCTGTAAGTCTTTAAAAGGTTGCCACACACTGTTGTTGGTATGTTGGCCCATTCCTCCATGCAGATCTCCTCTAGAGCAGTGATGTTTTTGGCTTTTCGCTTGGCAACACGGACTTTCAACTCCCTCCAAAGGTTTTCTATAGGGTTGAGATCTGGAGACTGGCTAGGCCACTCCAGGGCCTTGAAATGCTTCTTACGAAGCCACTCCTTCGTTGCCCTGGCGGTGTGCTTTGGATCATTGTCATGTTGAAAGACCCAGCCACGTTTCATCTTCAATGCCCTTGCTGATGGAAGGAGGTTTGCACTCAAAATCTCACGGTACATGGCCCCATTCATTCTTTCATGTACCCGGATCAGTCGTCCTGGCCCTTTTGCAGAGAAACAGCCCCAAAGCATGATGTTTCCACCACCATGCTTTACAGTAGGTATGGTGTTTGATGGATGCAACTCAGTATTCTTTTTCCTCCAAACACGACAAGTTGTGTTTCTACCAAACAGTTCCAGTTTGGTTTCATCAGACCATAGGACATTCTCCCAAAACTCCTCTGGATCATCCAAATGCTCTCTAGCAAACTTCAGACGGGCCCGGACATGTACTGGCTTAAGCAGTGGGACACGTCTGGCACTGCAGGATCTGAGTCCATGGTGGCGTAGTGTTTTACTTATGGTAGGCCTTGTTACATTGGTCCCAGCTCTCTGCAGTTCGTTCACTAGGTCCCCCCACGTGGTTCTGGGATTTTTGCTCACCGTTCTTGTGATCATTCTGACCCCACGGGGTGGGATTTTGCGTGGAGCCCCAGATCGAGGGAGATTATCAGTGGTCTTGTATGTCTTCCATTTTCTAATTATTGCTCCCACTGTTGATTTCTTCACTCCAAGCTGGTTGGCAATTGCAGATTCAGTCTTCCCAGCCTGGTGCAGGGCTACAATTTTGTTTCTGGTGTCCTTTGACAGCTCTTTGGTCTTCACCATAGTGGAGTTTGGAGTCAGACTGTATGAGGGTGTGCACAGGTGTCTTTTTATACTGATAACAAGTTTAAACAGGTGCCATTACTACAGGTAATGAGTGGAGGAAAGAGGAGACTCTTAAAGAAGAAGTTACAGGTCTGTGAGAGCCAGAAATCTTGATTGTTTGTTTCTGACCAAATACTTATTTTCCACCATAATATACAAATAAAATGTTAAAAAAAAAACAGACAATGTGATTTTCTGGATTTTTTTTTCTCAGTTTGTCTCCCATAGTTGAGGTCTACCTATGATGTAAATTACAGACGCCTCTCATCTTTTTAAGTGGTGGAACTTGCACTATTGCTGACTGACTAAATACTTTTTTGCCCCACTGTATGTGAATATAGCAAGTGCCGGGGGTCCCAGCGACGATAGGTATGTCTTTTTTTTTTTTTAAATCGCAACAGCAGCATATGGGGCATATTATATTATGGAGCATCTTATTGGGGCCATCAACCTTTATGGAGCAGCGTACCGGGCATATGAATGGGAGCAGCACATGAGTATGGAGTGCAGGATGGGAGCAGCAGATGACAGGATGAGGGAGCAGCACATTACAGAATGGGGGACTCAGGATGGGAGCAGCACATGACAGGATGGGGGCGCAGAATGGGTGCAGCACATTACAAAATATGGGTGCAGCACATTACAGAATAGGAGCGCAGGATGGGTGCAGCACATTACAGAATGGGGGCGCAGGATGGGTGCAGCACATGACAGAACGGGGACGCAGGTTGGGAGCAGCACATGACAGAATGGGGGCACAGGATGGGAGCAGCACATGACAGAACGGGGCACAGGTTGGGAGCAGCACATGACAGAACGGGGCGCAGGATGGGAGCAGCAGATGACAGAACGGGAACGCAAGATGGGAGCACCACATGACAGGATTGGTGTTCAGGATGGGTGCAGCACATGACAGCATGGGGCGCAGGATGGGAGCAGCACATGACAGCATGGGGACGCAGGATGGGAGCACCATATGACAGGATTGGGGCGCAGGATGGGCGCACATGACAGGATGAGGGCTCAGGAAGAGAGTAGCACATGGCAGGATGGGAGCAGCACATGACAGCATGACAAAAACAGGTCCTCCTAGAAGTACTATATGGACAGCATATTACTCAGATTACAAAGCGTAAAAAATAAACGCATGTTCAACAAATAAGACACATATAGATATACTGTGTTAGAGAAACATGCAGTACAATATAGGAGCTTTAAAAGCTAGAAATAAAGCTCAGAAGCCTAAGGTAGTGCACACACAATAAAATAAAGTCACTCAGGTATATGCAGGCAAATAAGGCAAGGAAATTGAACTTTATCACACTCCTATTCTTCCAATAATGCAAAATAGCACAAGCATAATAACCCTACATGCCCCAAAACCAAGATGTACCAATATGTTACCAAAATAAGGCACCCTGAGTGAACACACTACCTACATGCAGGGCTGGAAAATCCTGCACATAAATCATTTCCCCAAACAACCAACAGGTATAATAACCCAAATGTGCTGACAGGCATACAAGGAGCAAATACCCGACGCGTGTCGCCACTATGGTGGCTTCATCAGGGGTATGGTTTTTGCTCTAGAAGCCCATGTATAAATACCTCATAATATGATGTCTAAGTGGACGCAGCTGTGGAAGTCCGTCTGGAAATGGCAGAGCAGAGACACACACATGGCATCCAGTATGATCTATTGTGCAGGCGTCGGCGCCCTGAAGACCGGAAACCACTGGTGCTAGGCAACGATAAACAGCGATACTACACCATCTGGAAATGGTAAAGCAGAGACACTAGAATGGCGTTCAGCATGATCAGTTGCGCATGCGTCGGCGTCCAGAAAACCGGAAGCCATCGGTGCTAGGTAACAACACACAACAACAGACAATACTATCCCCGCACAGACAGACCAGCGGGGTGTGGTAACATTATGTTCCCAGCGGTCAGATCTGCACAGGCATCAGCATGCCAGAGTAGAATAGTGACAAGCAATGATAATGAAACAGCAGTCACTTATTCACGCTGCCCACAAGCAGCCAACAAAGGATGTTACCAAGTTGCCGGGGAGCCCAGGTAAAAAGCAACGATGCTCATAAGGAATGGAGATGCCGAGTCCGCACATAGGTGTATCATCTTGCTCACAACTACGAGATTTTATTGTGGCAAAATTCGGTGTACCGGAGCAAAGAGATATCTGGGATTGAACCACAGGCATTAGAACACCGGTCTAGACGCTACAATACCCTTCTGGCAGAGGCAGATATATATATAGACACCCGGAATACCTGGTGCCTAGCAACGAAAAATGCTGTAAAATCCCACTCACAGCAACAATAAACTCAAGTATACATACAGCTATGCAAAGCCAGCAAGGAGATATTTAAGCGGTCATGTGATAACATTATTGCTTACAGCAGCTAGACTCATACGGGCGTCGGAATACCGACGCCAGTAGTGTCCAGAACTGAACCATAAACTTAGGAGATCGATCTCTAAACTGTAATGCCCACGCTAATGGGTAGCATAAGACCATAGTGCACAGACACAGTGAAGCTGCGCAAATGTCGATAGCCAAAAAGCCCTAGCAGCACACATCCATATATCCCATATCAAATCTGGCGTACGATTCATTGTTCGCACTGACACCAATGCACACTGAGCCTGCAGGATAGCTTGAATTTCTTTGGAACTTGATTGGATGGTGGATAAGCAGCACCAGACTATACTGCGTTGCAACCTTTTAGCAATTTTTCTCTGTCATCAATACCCAGGGAGATTGGCTAAAGTGCCATGGGTTGTCAACTCCTTGATTGTGTTGTGAACCGTGGACAAAGGAACATTAAAGATCTCTGGAGATGGACTTGAGAACCAAAATAGTTGAAAAATATCAACAATCTCAAGGTTACAAGTCCTCAGACGACTTCTCCTCTTTCTGTTCTCCATGCTTAGTGTGGAACACACAATGCAAAGATTGAGTCTATTTCTCCCCTTTATATCTGGTTTCAGGTGTGATATTCATATTGCCCACACCTGTTCTTTGCCACAGGTGAGTTGAAACAAAGTTGTTTACATTTTTGGGGTTTTGTGTGAAATTCTGTCCAACTTGCCTTTTTTTTCTTCATTTTTTGTGTTGTTCCAATACACTTGTTTTGTTATACAGATGTTTAATTGCAATAATTTTCTGGGAGAAATGCTTCATTTTCTTGAACAATATCAAGGGAGGGTACCAACACTTTCAGCTATGACTACAGTTGTGCTAAAAAGTTTACATAACCTAGCAGAATTTTTGCTTTCTTGGCCTTTTTTTTTTAGAGAATATGAATGATAACACCAAAACTTTTTCTCCACTCATGGTTAGTGGTTGGGTGAAGCCATTTATTGTCAAACTACTGTGCTTTGTCTTTTTAAATCAGGATGACAACCCAAAACGTCCAAATGACCCTCATCAAAAGTGTGCATACCCTATTTCTTAATACCGTGTATTGCCCCCTCTAGCATCAATGACAGCTTGAAGTCTTTTGTGGTAGTTGTGGATGAGGTTCTTTATTTTCTCATATGGTAAAGCTGCCCACTCTTTTTGGCAAAAAGCCTCCAGTTCCTGTAAATTCCTGGGCTGTCTAGCATGAACTGTGCGCTTGAGATCTACCCAGAGTGGCTCAATAATATGGAGGGCAGGAGATTGAGATGGCCACTCCAGAACCTTCACTTTGTTCTGCTGTAACCAATGACAGGTCAACTTCGCATTGTGTTTTGGATCGTTGTCATGTTGGAACGTCCAAGTACGTCCCATGTGCAGCTTCCGGGCTGATGAGTGCAAATTTGCCTCCAGTATTTGCTGATAATGTGCTGCATTCATCTTTCCTTCAACTTTGACCAAGTTTCCTGTGCCTTTGTAGCTCACTCACACTTCCCCAAAACATCAGCGATCCACCTCCGTGCCTCTGTGATTTACAGTAGGAATGGTGTTCCTTTCAGCATAGGCCTTGTTGACCTCTCTCCAAATGTAACGTTTATGCTTGTGGCCAAAAAGTTCAATTTTGGTCTCATCTCTCCAAATTACCTTGTTCTAGAAGTTTTGAGGCTTGTCTCTGTGCTGTTTTGCGTATTGTAGGCGAGATACTTTGTGGCATTTGCGCATTAATGGCTTTTTTCTGGCGACTCGACCATACAGCCCATTTTTCTTCAAGTGCTTCAGCTGATGTTATTTGTGGGGTTTTCTTTGCATCCCGAACAATTCTTATGGCAGTTGTGGACGACATTTTTGTTGGTCTACCCGACTATGGTTTTGTTTTTATGGAGACCCTGATTTGTTAATAACAGTTTGAACGATGCTGACTGGCATTATCAATTCAATGGATATCTTTTTGTATCCCTTTCCTGTTTTATACAATGACGATTCTTTTGCTTTCCCCATGACTCACAATCCAGAAAAGTCTTTGGCTGCATGAAAGATTCAAGAGTCTCTCTGGATCCCAGAAACTCAGCTTTTATGCACACACACTGATTACAAGCAAACAGGTCATAGGTCATTCAAACCCATTTTTGTTAACTTCTGTGCATGTTATCAGGCCAAAATCACCAAGGTATGTGAACTTTTGATCAGGGTAATTTGGATTTTTTGGGTTGTCATTATGATTTAAAAAGAGAAAACACAGTAGTTTGACAATAAATGGCTTCACCCAACCACTAACCACGAGGGGAGAAAAAGTTTTGGTGTTATCGTTCATATTCTGAGGCCAAGAAAGCAAAAAAAAATTCTGCAGGTGTATGCAAACTTTTGAGCACAACTGTATATATATATAATATATATAAAATAATTTTTTATTTTCTAAAATTTTAAGTTATGCTCACATCTTTAACTGCATTGTACCATTTTAGTCAGTTCATTGGGTAATATCATACGATATGGGTGATTTTTAGTCACGAATCTCCGTTGTTAAATTTCTTAATTTCTCCCTTATTGTTTTAAGACTTCTCTGTGAATGAGACACCATTACAAAAAAAATAAATGCATAAACCACACAGATAAAATGCTGACTTTTCATTTCTAATTCTTCAGAAAATGCATAGTGCACAGATGAAAATTGAGACTATTTATGATAGTATTCCCCCCCCCTTTTTCTTTTTTTTTGGGGGGCGATAAAAGACCGTATATATATATATATATATATATATATATATATATATATATATATATATATATATATATATATATATATATATATATATTCCTTTACATGGTTTCTTTTTTTTTCTGGGCCCAAGGACGGTGAGTGAAGAACAGTTTTGTTTAAAGAAAAAAAAGCAAAAACGCTTTGAATGGATTTTATTAATCCAGAAAACCTCTTTAGGCCCCCCTAAAATTTTCTGAAATCCCGTCTCCACTATGCATGCAAACACGCATCCGGCGGCCCTGCATTAACGGAGATGTGGGTGTCTTTTTAGACTGCAGCATGTCTGTTTACCTTGCGGCGACGCTGCGTCGCTGCAAGGTAAATCACAGGCCCTATGTATGGGGTGTGGAGATTCCGGATGTGTTCAATGAACACACCCGGAATCACCGCGAGTACAGAAGGGGGCGGCACTTTGGGCGGAGCGGGTTTTCCGCTCCGTCCAAAGCGCCGTGATTACGAACCGTGGACACATACCCTAAGGGGCCTACTCAGCAAGCAGTTTACACCATTTTTTATAACCTAAAACTGCACTAAATATTGTAATTTCTTGCATAGCTGCTAGTTGTGCCAAGATTTATAAACTTTTAGAGTGTTTACGCTGGGAGGAGATGTGGCCAAGCACGACCAACAAATTTACTACAATTTCCGCTACAAAACTGCATAAATTGCAAGAAATGTACAATCAGACACTGGAATATATTTGTTGTAGTCCTGCATGGCCAATGGAAAGAGATGCCAAATCCATGACAAAGCTTCTTAATGAACCTGGCGCAACTTGCTCCATTGGACACTTTATCAAGATTGGCGTATAAAATTCCAGTCCTAATTAATTGGGTCCCAAATCTTAAGGAGCACCAAGTTTATCCCAATGGCTCATGATGAATGATAAATGTGGTGCATTTTTTTATAACCTGGGTCATCTACACTATCAGTTGATTTACTTTTAGGCCACTTTTTAACCCCTTCCTGACTTTGGACGTACCCAGTATGTCCAGGTTGGTAAGTACTTACCGACCTTGGAAATAATGGATACGTCATGGCTAAGATGCATTGATCGCATTAAGTTGCCTGTTGAACCTTGCAGCAGGGCACCTGGAGTAGTCATCCCGAGGGCGGCGACGTCCTCCCACAACTAAAATCGCTGTGATTGGCTGTTCAATTCTCTACAATTGCTGTGATTGGCTGTTCAATTCTGAACAGCCAATCACAGCATTTTTAGTGTTCACCTGAAACACTGATGTCTAGCCTAGGATCGGTGCTGTAACAGCACAGATCATAGGCTGTAGCCTAGCAACTATGGCATCACCCACCATGGTCAGCTTTAATTGGTGTGATCGGGCACAAACTGACCCCACAGTGACCGTCCTGTACTTCCTCATTCTAGCTGCAGATGTGTACAGGATGGTTACTGTGTCAATTTGTTGCACTTTGCCAGGCCTTTTGGTGCCACAGACTTTTTCAAGCCTGTGCCATCACTGCTGCTGCTTAAGAAGACATTCCTGACCATTGCTAATCCACCCCAATCCCCATCACCCCATCCCACCCTTCAGTAATTGATCGCTGATCAGTACTTGATCAATTTTTGGCAGTTTTTTTCTTTTACGTGCGTCCAGCAACTGTCGAGCGTTCATCAGTGACGCAAATCACTTATTAGCACTCATTCTCACTGTCTTCCAGGACTTTTTTTTTCTGTCACTGTCTATTCCCCAAATTGTGTGGGATTTGGTGTACCCACTGCTGGATCAAGGTTATCACCTCTACGCAGATAACTTTTATATCAGCATGCCAGTCTTCAAGTCCCTCTCTGAGCAAACTACTGCAACCTGCATTACTATCCTAAAAAAAAATCTAAGTCTCTAATTGGGCAGCAGAACAGAAAGGATGAGAGAAGAGCCCAATGTAGTGACAACATGCTGCTGGTCATCTACAAGTACAAAAGGGATGTCCTTTTTCTGAGCACCAGACATGGTGATGGCAGCAGCCCCACCCGTGTACCTGGTACCTCTACACAGGTCCACAAAACAAACTGTACTGGAGTACACCAAGAACATGAGGGAGTTCATCTCTCTGATCATGTCCTCCAGCCATATAGTGCCATGAGAAAAGCCAAGGTGTGGTAGAAACAGCTGGCTATGCACATTGTACACATGGCAATGTATAACTCTTATTTGCTATCACGATGTGCAGGCCAGAGTGATACATACCTTCAGTTCCAGGAGGTAGTGATCAAGACTCTAAGATTTGTGAAAATACAGAGAGTAGAACGGCACTAGAGTAGAACGTCTCCAAGCAGTCAGGACTATTAGCAGACAGCTGTGTATACAGGCGCCACAATCAGTATGGGAACCGGTGCTCTGCATAAATATCCAACAAGAAATCCATCAACAGTAGAGAAGAAGAAAATATGCGGCACTCACCCCAGGATAACTGTGAAGATTGTGGTCTTTATTGGAGAAAAATGCAAGTTACATCCATCAGGACATCAGGTATATACGAGGGTGCGGTATAGGAGCTCGGACGACGGCCGTTTCGCACACACAGGTGCTTCGACGGGTCCGGACATCATAGGTAGACCTCAACTATGGGAGACAAACTGAGAAAAAAAAAATCCAGAAAATCACATTGTCTGTTTTTTTAACAATTTATTTGCATATTATGGTGGAAAATAAGTATTTGGTCAGAAACAAACAATCAAGATTTCTGGCTCTCACAGACCTGTAACTTCTTCTTTAAGAGTCTCCTCTTTCCTCCACTCATTACCTGTAGTAATGGCACCTGTTTAAACTTGTTATCAGTATAAAAAGACACCTGTGCACACCCTCAAACATTCTGACTCCAAACTCCACTATGGTGAAGACCAAAGAGCTGTCAAAGGACACCAGAAACAAAATTGTAGCCCTGCACCAGACTGGGAAGACTGAATCTGCAATAGCCAACCAGCTTGGAGTGAAGAAATGAACAGTGGGAGCAATAATTAGAAAATGGAAGACATACAAGACCACTGATAATCTCCCTCGATCTGGGGCTCCACGCAAAATACCACCCCGTGGGGTCAGAATGATCACAAGAACGGTGAGCAAAAATCCCAGAACCACGCAGGGGGACCTGGTGAATGAACTGCAGAGAGCTGGGACCAATGTAACAAGGCCTATCATAAGTAACACACTACGCCACCATGGACTCAGATCCTGCAGTGCCAGACGTGTCCCACTGCTTAAGCCAGTACATGTCCGGGCCCGTCTGAAGTTTGCTAGAGAGCATTTGGATGATCCAGAGGAGTTTTGGGAGAATGTCCTATGGTCTGATGAAACCAAACTGGAACTGTTTGGTAGAAACACAACTTGTTGTGTTTGGAGGAAAAAGAATGCTGAGTTGCATCCATCAAACACCATACCTACTGTAAAGCATGGTGGTGGAAACATCATGCTTTGGGGCTGTTTCTCCGCAAAGGGGCCAGGATGACTGATCCGGGTACATGAAAGAATGAATGGGGCAATGTATCGTGAGATTTTGAGTGCAAACCTCCTTCCATCAGCAAGGGCATTGAAGATGAAACATGGCTGGGTCTTTCAACATGACAATGATCCAAAGCACACCGCCAGGGCAACGAAGGTGTGGCTTCGTAAGAAGCATTTCAAGGTCCTGGAGTGGCCTAGCCAGTCTCCAGATCTCAACCCTATAGAAAACCTTTGGAGGGAGTTGAAAGTCCGTGTTGCCAAGCGAAAAGCCAAAAACATCACTGCTCTAGAGGAGATCTGCATGGAGGAATGGGCCAACATACCAACAACAATGTGTGGCAACCTTGTGAAGACTTACAGAAAACGTTTGACCTCTGTCATTGCCAACAAAGGATATATTACAAAGTATTGAGATGAAATTTTGTTTCTGACCAAATACTTATTTTCCACCATAATATGCAAAAAAAATGTTAAAAAAATAGACAATGTGATTTTCTGGATTTTTTTCTCAGTTTGTCTCCCATAGTTGAGGTCTACCTATGATGTAAATTACAGACGCCTCTCATCTTTTTAAGTGGTGGAACTTGCACTATTGCTGACTGACTAAATACTTTTTTGCCCCACTGTATATATATATATATGTCAGTGAGACACATATATATATATATATATATATATTAATATTTCATCCAGCGCGAGATAGCTTAAAAGCCGGTAATTCAATTGCCGGCTTTGCTATCTCCTTCCTAAACCCGACATGATATGAGAAATGGTTTACATACAGTAAACCATGTCATATCCCCATTTTTTTTTTGCATATTCCACACTACTGTTAGTAGTGTGTATGTGCAAAATTTGGGCTGTCTATTAAATTAAAGTGTTAAATGGCGGAAAAAATTGGCGTGGGCTCCCGCGCAATTTTCTCTGCCAGAGTAGTAAAGCCAGTGACTGAGGGTAGATATTAATAGCCTGGAGAGGGACCATGGTTATTGGCCCCCCCCTGGCTAAAAACATCTGCGCCCAGCCACCCCAGAAAAGGCACATCTGGAAGATGCGCCTATTCTGGCACTTGGCCACTCTCTTCCCATTCCCGTGTAGCGGTGGGATATGGGGTAAAGAAGGGTTAATGTCACCTTGCTATTGTAAGGTGACATTAAGCCAGATTAATAATGGAGAGGCGTCAATTATGACACCTATCCATTATTAATCCAATAGCATGAAATGGTTAAAAACACACACACAATATTGCAAAGTATTTTAATGAAATAAACACAAAGATTGTTGTAATATTTTATTCCACTCTCAATCCACCTGAAGACCCTCGACCTGTAACAAATTAAAAATAAAAAACCAACAATATCTCATACCTTCCGTCGATATGTCCTACGATGTAAATCCATCTGAAGGGGTTAAATTATTTTACAGGAAGGAGCTCTGCTATAATGCAGCTATGCTCTTGCCTGTAAAACCCCAGCGAATGAATGGAAAGGTCAATGACCTGCACTTACCTTCATTCGCGGTGATGCGCACTCTGCTGGATGTCCTCATATGAACTCGAGCCTGGGAAAATATTCAGAAAAGTTCCCAGGCTCGAATTGAATTACCGGCTTTTAAGCTATCTCGCGCTGGATGAAATATTATATATATATATATATATATATGTCTCACTGACATACAGTGGGGCAAAAAAGTATTTAGTCAGTCAGCAATAGTGCAAGTTCCACCACTTAAAAAGATGAGAGGCGTCTGTAATTTACATCATAGGTAGACCTCAACTATGGGAGACAAACTGAGAAAAAAAAATCCAGAAAATCACATTGTCTGTTTTTTTAACAATTTATTTGCATATTATGGTGGAAAATAAGTATTTGGTCAGAAACAAAATTTCATCTCAATACTTTGTAATATATCCTTTGTTGGCAATGACAGAGGTCAAACGTTTTCTGTAAGTCTTCACAAGGTTGCCACACACTGTTGTTGGTATGTTGGCCCATTCCTCCATGCAGATCTCCTCTAGAGCAGTGATGTTTTTGGCTTTTCGCTTGGCAACACGGACTTTATACTCCCTCCAAAGGTTTTCTATAGGGTTGAGATCTGGAGACTGGCTAGGCCACTCCAGGACCTTCAAATGCTTCTTACGAAGCCACTCCTTCGTTGCCCTGGCAGTGTGCTTTGGATCATTGTCATGTTGAAAGACCCAGCCACTTTTCATCTTCAATGCCCTTGCTGATGGAAGGAGGTTTGCACTCAAAATCTCACGATACATGGCCCCATTCATTCTTTCATGTACCCGGATCAGTCGTCCTGGCCCCTTTGCAGAGAAACAGCCCCAAAGCATGATGTTTCCACCACCATGCTTTACAGTAGGTATGGTGTTTGATGGATGCAACTCAGTATTCTTTTTCCTCCAAACACGACAAGTTGTGTTTCTACCAAACAGTTCCAGTTTGGTTTCATCAGACCATAGGACATTCTCCCAAAACTCCTCTGGATCATCCAAATGCTCTCTAGCAAACTTCAGACGGGCCCGGACATGTACTGGCTTAAGCAGTGGGACACGTCTGGCACTGCAGGATCTGAATCCATGGTGGCATAGTGTGTTACTTATGGTAGGTCTTGTTACATTGGTCCCAGCTCTCTGCAGTTCATTCACTAGGTCCCCCCGCGTGGTTCTGGGATTTTTGCTCACCATTCTTGTGATCATTCTGACCCCACGGGGTGGGATTTTGCGTGGAGCCCCAGATCGAGGGAGATTATCAGTGGTCTTGTATGTCTTCCATTTTCTAATTATTGCTCCCACTGTTCATTTCTTCACTCCAAGCTGGTTGGCTATTGCAGATTCAGTCTTCCCAGCCTGGTGCAGGGCTACAATTTTGTTTCTGGTGTCCTTTGACAGCTCTTTGGTCTTCACCATAGTGGAGTTTGGAGTCAGACTGTTTGAGGGTGTGCACAGGTGTCTTTTTATACTGATAACAAGTTTAAACAGGTGCCATTACTACAGGTAATGAGTGGAGGAAAGAGGAGACTCTTAAAGAAGAAGTTACAGGTCTGTGAGAGCCAGAAATCTTGATTGTTTGTTTCTGACCAAATACTTATTTTCCACCATAATATGCAAAAAAAATGTTAAAAAAATAGACAATGTGATTTTCTGGATTTTTTTTTCTCAGTTTGTCTCCCATAGTTGAGGTCTACCTATGATGTAAATTACAGACGCCTCTCATCTTTTTAAGTGGTGGAACTTGCACTATTGCTGACTGACTAAATACTTTTTTGCCCCACTGTATATATATATATATATATATATATATATATATATATATATATATATATATATATATATTTTATAGACAGTACATATGTTTTTATGTTTTTGGGAGCACATGGATCCATTGTATGTCTGTATGTCGGTTTTGCAAGCCTGCGAGAAAATCTCGCAGTACGGATGCCATACGGATTACATACGGAGGATGCCATGCGCAAAATACGCTGACACACCCTGCCTACGTAGGAGATACGGACCACTATTTTGGGGATTTTTCTGCGTATTACGGCCGTAAATTGCGGACCGTATTTTTATACGCTGAGTGTGACGCTGGCCTTAGTTGTAGGCTGTGTTCACAAGAGTGAAGTTCATGGTCTGTATACAGACCACAGCCTCCAGCCTCGTGGAGGGTAGCCTGATCCAAACTCACACCCTCGTCCTGGACTTCCTCTTCACATTCAGTTTGTCCGAAGATAGAGAAAGTGACACCAGCGCTGATTGGTGCCGGGAGTCACAACAGTACATCACAGCCCCGAGGGGGTCATCACAGCCACTGTTGGAACGGCGCCGGCACAGGAGGTGAGTATAGGCTTTATTAATTTATCTGGGCTGAACATTCAGTTTAAGACAAGGTTGTTCTAGCGGGAGACAATCCCTTTAAACAGTGGACTCTTTATTAGCCCATGTGGTAACATTTCAGTTTCATATCAGAGAATTGTTCAGTTATTGATCCGAAACGTTGCCACATGGTCCAATAAAGAGTCTGACACTTTTATCACATTCAATCAAGAGTGCTGTGTGCGTGTGTATAAATATATATATATATATATATATATATATGTACACAGACACACACACGTACATTATATAGGTGAAACTGCGACAGCGGTATGTACATTATGTAGGTTACACCACTGTGTGTAATATACTGTGCCCGCTGTGTATAGCTCATATAGGCCAGGCAAAGTGTGTATACACACATATACACACACACACACACACTGCGCTGGCCTATATGAGCTATACACAGCGGGCACAGTATATTACACACAGTGTAATAACTTACATATCGCAGTCGCAGTTTCACCTATACAATGTATATAGACTGCTGTACATACATTATATAGGTGATACTGTGATTGCAGTGTATAGTCACAGTACAGTATATATATACATATATGTAGGTATAAGAAATCCTGGAGTCAGCAAAGGCAAAATTTTTTAGCCCATGTTTGTTTTGTTTAGATGGGATATATTGCCGAAAGGCACATCTACCACGAATTCCCGGGAGCATTTCATCAATAGTGACATTTTGACCTAGCCAATAGCTTTTTTGACAGGTTTGCACAAATTTTTCAAATATCTCACGAATCGCAGCAATCCGGTCATATTTTTTTCGCTCAGTTCTGGTACTTCTGTCATCAAAACGAAGACACCGCATTATAATTTTGAATCTCTTTATTGAAAATGTCTCAATGCCATCCCCATCTCTACCCCAGAGCTCCTCCAAACTCTGTCGGTTTGCCCTATAGGCGCCTGCAAGATATAGCAAACCAATAAACGCCCTCAGTTCAAATTACATCAATAGGGTTGACATCTCGCTTTCGAATGAAACTGTCCCTTATGGTGTCCATGTACTGATTTGTATATGTCACAATTGTGACCAGAATGTCATCAGTGAATAAACAGTTCCAGCATTCCATTTCATTTTTAGCATTCCTTGCAGTTCCTATGACACCAGGAAGGTGGCTCAAAATGTTATGCAAGCGTGTGCGAGAACGTTTAGGGGGTGGCTTTTTTATCCATTTTGTTGTTTTATCTTTGCCCAAATAATACGTTTCTATGTCTTGAGCATCCTCCTCACTCTCTCCATCTTGATCTGTATCAGACACATCATCTTCTGAATCAATGTCACTTTCTTCCCCTAAATCTTCTAACTGTAAGGGGTCTGTCTCATCATCAAGCAGTATATTTTGCAATTGCTCAACATGAAGGGCATTTGACAAGTCAAATATTCTCCTCGCCATTTCAGAAGATAAGCTGAAGCAAGAGAGAGAATATGTGTGAGGGTATGTGCACACGTCAGGATTTATTGCAGAAATTTTCCTGACAAAAACCAGACATTTCTGCCAGAAATCCGCATGCGTTTTTACCACGTTTCTGACGCGTTTTTTATGCGTTTTTTCCCAAATGCATAGAATAGCGTGAAAAACGCAGAAAATCCGCAAAATTAATGAACTTGCTGCTTTTCTTACCGCGATGCGTTTTTTTTCGCAGAAAAAAACACATCATGTGCACAAAACATGCAGAATGCATTCTAAATGATAGGATGCATAATGTATGCATTTTTTTTAATGATTTTTTATAGCGTTTTTACTGGCGAAAAAAATGCAAAAAAACCTGAACGTGTGCATATAGCCTTAGGGCGCAATGTGCCTGAGAAGCACACTCTTATTTCTAACAAAACCCTTCTATGACAAATCCACAAATTTAGCACTAGCTATTCATAAAACAAGCTAAAAAAACAATTGGGATGAATAAAAAACAGCAAATACTAGCCGTCAAAGGTGTGACGCATTCAGGGGCAATGAGCCTGAGAAGCCAAAACACTGATATCTGATCTCCTGCAGCACAAGAGGCTTCTCAGGTTTCACACAGCCTTTAAAGTTAAGGCCCCTTCACATTAAGCGACGCTGCAGCGATACCGACAACGATCCGGATCGCTGCAGCGTCGCTGTTTGGTCGCTGGAGAGCTGTCACACAGACCGCTCTCCAGCGACCAACGATGCCGGTAACCAGGGTAAATATCGGGTAACTAAGCGCAGGGCCGCGCTTAGTAACCCGATGTTTACCCTGGTTACCATGCTAAAAGTGAAAAAAAACAAACACTAGATACTTACCTACAGCCGTCTGTCCTCCAGCGCTGCGTTCTGCTTCTCTGCACTCCTCCTGTACTGGCTGTGAGCCGGAAAGCAGAGCGGTGACGTCACCGCTCTGCTTTCCGGCTCACAGACAGTACAGGAGGAGAGCAGAGCACAGCGCTGGAGGATGGACGGCTGTAGGTAAGTATCTAGTGTTTGTTTTTTTTCACTTTTAGCATGGTAACCAGGGTAAACATCGGGTTACTAAGCGCGGCCCTGCGCTTAGTTACCCGATGTTTACCCTGGTTACCAGTGAAGACATCGCTGGATCGGTGTCACACACACCGATCCAGCGATGTCTCCAGGGAGTCCAGCGACGAAATAAAGTTCTGGACTTTATTCAGCGACCAACGATCTCCCAGCAGGGGCCTGATCGTTGGTCGCTGTCACACATAACGATTTAATTAACGATATCGTTGCTACGTCACAAATAGCAACGATATCGTTAACAATATCGTTATGTGTGAAGGTACCTTTAGGAAGGTACTGGGAGGATGGTGTTTCCCAGACAAACCAATTAAAGTAGAGAAATGAAACTAAGGGTCTGTTTCCACGTGCAGGAAACGCTGCGTGTCTGACGCTGCATAGAGCCGCAGCGTCAGACACGCAGCGTCCAGATGTTACAGCATAGTGCAGGGGATTTAATGAAATCCCGTCTCCACTATGCGTGGTAACACGCACGCGGGGGCCCTGCGACTCCGGACATGCTGCGCGTCTTTTCAGATCGCAGCATGTCCGTATATCTTGCGGCGACGCTGCGTCGCCGCAAGATATAGCACAGGGCCCTATGGTGGGGAGCGATGATGCCGGATGTGTGCTATGAACACATCCGGCATCATCGTGTCCCAGAAAGGGGGCGGGGCTTACCGCAGAGCGGCTAAGCCGCTCCGACGATACCGCCGGCCATCCTGATCGTGGACACATACCCTAAGTGAGCTGCGCCTGTCAGATCAGTTGCCCTAGAAGTGCAGATCAGAAAGGGGGTAAGGGAGGAACCTCTGGATCTTGGTATACTGCCCCAGTGCAATTTCTGTGGGCAAGCTTTGACTGTCATTATACCATGAATGGGGGCTCTGGGTGTCACTACTGTGAGGGTGGCAAGAGCTGGATGTGGCTTGTGAGCCTCACTCAGAGCTGAATGTGTCTCTCTAGGTAAAAAAGGTTGGGGAACTCTGCTCTGTAGTAACACGAATAAAAGGAAAAGATTTTCAGTACTCTACACTGTAGTAACAGATATAACTAGTCAGTATTAATACTAAAAGACAAACATTAAACTATTAATACAAATCCACTGAAACTGAACACGTCAAACCAGATTGTAGTACACTGACTCACTTGATGCCTGTGTAGAGACTACTGTTGGTTTAACTCAGGAAGAGGGCACAGGTCCAGGCATGTCAGGACATGGGTTCTCCTTTGCCTCTCTCGCTTTTAAAATACTACTTCACTTCTGTCAGTAATAACCCCTTAATTTTCCCCTTCAGGTATTTATTGATTTGTTCCTTTTTTTTAATTTAATTATTGCTATATTCCACACTCCTTCTCGAGTGTGCTTGTGGTACTCGCCTTGCTAGAATTTGCTCATGTCGTCTTCATTACTGGACAGATCTGGAAGATGTGACTGGATTGGTAGAGAGCAGTTAAAGGGCAAAGATTTGAGTGTTTCTCAAGCTCATCTCATGGTCCAGTCAGCGGTTCGTTGTGTGAAGAAGCAGCCTAAGCATCCCTCCTACTAGTTAAAAAAGTTTTTATTTGGAAAACAGACACTACACTTTTAGACCACAGGCTGAACAGATCTGAATTTAAGATTTTCGAATTGACATTAGTTATATAGGTTTTTTGTTTGTTTTTTAAGTATGATCCCATTGAGTGCGCAACTTGAATTTTGGTTCAGATATGGTTAGGAGCTTAGGAGGCACGTGTGAATTTTTTGCTAATTTAATACAACTGATTATCTGGAAATGCGTTTTGAAATTTTACATTTGATTCCAAATGGGTAAAGTAGTAATGAAGATTCTTGTGGCATATCTGTTGAAAGCCTGTATAGTTCAGAGTTGAATGGTGTTGTTCCCATTTCCCCATCTTGTTTCTTGCCTGAATTATGAGAAACATAAAGGGCATACAACACAGAAATTTGTATTTTTTCCCAACTTTGAAAATTTATTTAAAAAAAACCCCCAAAAATTTAGGTTTTTCACAATTTGCATCCTCTATCAGAGTATTACCAAAGAACAAATTCTTAAAAGAATTAAAAAATTTAGTGGTAATATTTATTGGTTCGTTTGACGTGGAATGACCCTCAGGCTCTTTCGCTTGGGGTTCCCTCTTCCTCAGTTCAAACCAAGTTCCCATAGTCTGGTAAATCTCCCCATGTCAGTAGAAATACATTACATTGTTTCAAGTCCGCAGGGGTTATAGCCTTGCCTGATTTTAGATACTTTTATATAGCTTCTCACCTCTCTAGAATTCTGGATTGGTGCAGGAATGCAAGAGAGAAAGCGTTGGTTGTAATCGAGCAGGTCTTTACTAGTGATGAGCGAGTGTACTCGTTGCTTGGGTTTTTCCGAGCACGCTAAGGTGACCTCCGAGTATTTGTTAGCGTTCGGAGATTTAGTTTTCATCACGGCAGCTGAATGATTTACAGCTATTAGCCAGGCTGAGTACATGTGGGGGTTGCCTGGTTGCTAGGTAATCCCCACATGTAATCAAGCTGGCTAATACCTGTAAATCATGCTGCTGACGCAATGAAAACTTAATCTCCGAGCAGTCATAAGTACTCGGAGACCACCCGAGCATGCTTGGGAAAACCCGAGCAACGAGTCTTTACTAGTGATGGGCGAGCACTAAAATGATCTGGTGCTCGTTGCTTGGGTCGAGCAAATTGGAATACTCGGGTACAACAAGCCCAATGTAAGTCTATGGTAGACCCAAGTATTTTTATCACGATCCCCCCGGGGGTCCTTTTAAGGTCTAAAAAGTCTGAAAATTATGGAATCACTGCTCAAATGACACAGGGACATCATGGGGATCGCCCCAGGAAGCATTCCCGACTCCTAGTTCACAGCTTTAATCATTTTTTTCCGAGATTCATGCCATTTATCCCGGTGCCACAAAAAAACACACTAAAATGAGACCAAAATGTATTTTGCTTGGAAATATGTCAAGGTATATCCTTTGCAGATTAATGACTTGCCTGTAAGGCCAAATATTTAACCCCAGACCGAAAATTTCCTCCCCCCACTTAGGCTTAGTTCAGACGCAGCGTTTTTGAAGCGTTTTTTTTAACTTTAACATTGCTTTCAACCATTACAAATGCATTCACTGGGAAATGTCACTGTAACATTTAACAACCCTAGCTGGCCATGTGGTGTGTGACACATAAGCAGACCCATCTTGTTTCATTTACGAAAGAGGGACTCTTAACGTCACAGAGCCTATTTTTACTGGTGCATCAGGTGGCATTAATCTTCTTAAAGGGCCATTATGAAACAGTGGGTCTCCTAAGCTTTTGTAGCCTATTCTGTGAGTGGATGGCTGGCAAGAATTACGATGCACCACAATAACCCTGTGATAAGATGTCCAGGGGGGACTCCTGAAAAAGTGTTGTATTAAATTCAAAGCCTGCCCTGCTACCAATTCATATGCACCTCAATAAGCCTTTGAACCCACATACTGGATGGGCCCATGAAAATCCACTTCACAATATGCATTTGTACTCCCGTACTCCTTTGTTTTACACATTGGCAGCAAGGCCAGCCCCGCTGCATACTCATATGCACCCCATTACGCCTTGGAACCCACATACTGGATGGGCCCATGAAAATCCACTTCACAATATGCATTTGTACTCTCATACTCCTTTGTTTTACACATTGGCACCAAGGCCAGCCCCGCTTCATAGTCATATGCACCCCATTACGCCTTGGAACCCACATACTGGATGGGCCCATAAAAATCCACTTCACAATATGCATTTTGTACTCCTGTACTCCTTTGTTTTACAGATTGGCAGCAAGGCCAGCCCTGCTGCATAGTCAGTCATATGCACCCCATTACGCCTTAGAAACCAAATACTGGATGAGCCCATGAAAATCCATTCGTATTTTTTAATGGTATGATGGTTCCCTCTTTCCAGAATTATTTACAGGAGAATTTGACAATTGTATTTGCCATGTTTTTAACACTAAGGTTCAAATACGGCTTTAAAAAAGGCTAATCCTTGCAATACAAAGCAATTTAATTGCAAACTACAAAATTCAAGGAATAGTATGATTGAATAGTGTGAGTGCGTACACTTTTGTATAAGTTAAAATACAAAGGTTAATAAGTACATATAAGGATTACATAAATATAGTGATTACGTATATATGAAGATTCACTACATACAGTATAGTTAGATCATCACCAAGAGGCTTTTAAACATCATCCATCTGGAATATCAGAGAAGCAACACCAAGACAGAGAACCCCTGGGAGATTACCTACACTGCATGGGCATCCCCAATTATGCAGGTATCATGACACTGTACATGTACAGGTACCCCAGTTTTGGCATCTGTCTTAGTCATGATTCTCTGGTCTTATATAGTGATTTACACTATGTAGTAACTCTAGTTTTACCCAGACCTTCAAGTGGCTACTTTTCAAGATTGGATGAAACTGAGATATCATGGAGTCATCGGACAAGGGGCCATAAACCCCTAGAAAGTAAAAGCCACAAGGATTTAGATCAAACCACTGCAGGCATAGTTTCAGTAAACCTTAATGTTTTACAATAACAAACCGCAAACCTATTGAGGCTTAGAATTGTTTGTGAAGTGAGTAAACAAACAAACATTTCTCAAGATTGTGTCACTATGAGCATTGTCTGTCACATCTGTAAATGTTTTACAAGAAATGCAGCTATGTGATTGAATGCATTCGGTATACAGCATTTCAATCTTGTTTACAAATCGCCATTTGCATATTCGCCATTTGTACATTTGAGGCAGCCAAAGTTATGGCTCTCAAGGAGAGAAACTAATATAATGTACAAAGCTATATTTTTAATGAACTACTGAGCCAAACTAACAGCATTGCTTTATCAAATATATATGAAGTGTATTGTGTCCAATGTGAGCAACCAGGCAACACAAAAAGGAGCTTTTCAAGTGAGCTCTTTAAAGGTACACAAATGTTAAAAAGTGTTTGCCATCAAGGATGTGGTTTCACCAATATGGGGTCCATTTAAAAAAAAATAAGAGTGCCATCACAGCCCCCTTGCCCAAAATGCACTGTACAGAGCACGTTAACCCTGCTGATCTAGTGGCAGTTAAAGGACACATTGCAGGAGACCGAGTTAAGAAGTAGGCCCAATGGAATGTCATGCCCAACTCCCCAATGTGGTGTCCTTTTTTTACTTTAAAAAATAGTGCCATCACAGCCCCCTTGCCCAAAATTCACTGGCCTACAACAGTACAGAGCACGTTCACCCTGGTGATCTAGTGGCAGGTACAAGACAGATTGCAGGAGACCGAGTTAAGAAGTAGGCCCAATGGAATGTCATGCCCAATTCCCCAGTGTGGTGTCCTTTTTTGACTTTAAAAAATAGTACCATCACAGCCCCCTTGCCCTAAATTAACTGGCCTATAACAGTACAGAGCATGTTCAACCTGGTGATCTAGTGGCAGGTACAGGATAGATTGCAGGAGACAGAATGAGGTAGGCCCAATGTAATGTCACGCCCAATTCCCCAATGTGGGGTCCATTTTTTAAAAAATAAGAGAGTGCCATCACAGCCCCCTTGTCCAAAATGCACCGTACAGAGCACGTTAACCCTGGTGATCTAGTGACACTTAAAGGACACATTGCAGGAGACAGAATGAAGAAAGAAGTAGGCCCAATGTAATGTCATGCCCAATTTCCTTAATGTGTGGTCCATTTTTAATAAAAAAATAAAGAGTGCCATCACAGGCCCCTTGCTCAAAATGCACCGTACAGAGCACGTTAATCCTGGTGATCTAGTGGCAGTTAAAGGACACATTGCAGGAGACACAATGAAGAAGTAGGCCCAATGTAATGTCATGCCCAATTTTCCCAATGTGTGGTCCTTTTTTAAAAAATAAAAGAGTGCCATCACAGCCCCCTTGCTCAAAATGCACCGTACAGAGCACGTTCACCCTGGTGATCAAGTGGTTCTGGATGATGAGGAAAAGGAGGAGGATAACAACAAACAGACCAAATATTGTAGCGTATACCCATGCGTGGTTGTGAAGAGGTGCATGAGAATACATCTCCCCAAAAGAGAGAATGTATTTGAGGTTATGTTTCGCTGTTTTCACTTTGTGGTGTACAGAAGTCTTTCCCAATCCAGGCCTTGTTCATTTATCTAAGTCAGCCTGTCAGCATTTTCAGTTGACAGGCGGATGCACTTATCTGTTATAATCCCACCAGCAAATATTAGCGGATTCACCACACACTCTTTGTGTTTTCTATGCAAAATTTGATGTAAATTTATTATACATAATCTGGGAGCGTAACAGAATTTTACAACTTGTGCGATCTTTAAACAACGTTTCGGCTCATTCAGAGCCTTTGTCACGTGATCGCTGCAAATAAAGAAATGGAAATATGCAAACAAGATAAATAATGACAGATAAAAAAGAAAAACACATATCATAAGCATCAAAGTTGAAGGTCATCCTGGTGTCACAATAGGATGGATCAGTCCACCTTAAAACTTTTGCTAGACAATAACAGCAGTTTTCATATATACCGTATTTTCCGGCGTATAAGACGACTTTTTAACCCCTGAAAATCTTCTTAAAAGTCGGGGGTCGTCTTATACGCCGGGTATCTATGGTGGGTGGGGGGGAGTGGTCCCGATGACGGAGGGGGCGTCTCACAGGGAAGTGTGAGTATGCCCCATTACCTCATATTGTAGCTGCAGCGTCAGCGTGGGGTGCTGGGGAGCGGCGGCGGCTGCTCCTTTGTGCCGCGTGGGTGCTGTGGGGCGGCGGTTCCTTTTGGTACAGCGCCGGGGCTCTGTGTTGTGGGGCGGCAGCGGCGGCGTATCTTCAGGGAGAGTCAGTCAGGGCTCCTCCGGCATCTCCCGAAATCCCGGAGGCGCCGGCAGCTCCATTGCTGCGATGCGGTGGCCTCCGGGAAAATGGCCGCTGGGGGCGGCGCAGGCTCAGATTCAGATCTCGTCCCGAGATCTCGGGAGACGAGATCTGAATCTGAGCCTGCGCCGCCCCCAGCGGCCATTTTCCCGGAGGCCACCGCATCGCAGCAATGGAGCTGCCGGCGCCTCCGGGATTTCGGGAGATGCCGGAGGAGCCCCGACTGACTCTCCCTGAAGATACGCCGCCGCTGCCGCCCCACAGCACAGAGCCCCGGCGCTGTACCAAAAGGAACCGCCGCCCCACAGCACCCACGCGGCACAAAGGAGCAGCCGCCGCCGCTCCCCAGCACCCCACGCTGACGCTGCAGCTACAATATGAGGTAATGGGGCATACTCACACTTCCCTGTGAGACGCCCCCTCCGTCATCGGGACCACTCCCCCCCCAAAAAAAAGGCACATTAGTCACCGGCCGTATAAGATGACATACGGCGTATAAGAAGACCCCCGATTTTTAAGATTTTATATTTTAACTGGAAAAGTTGGGGGGTCGTCTTATACGCCCAGTCGTCTTATACGCCGGAAAATACGGTACAAACATCCGCTATTCTCTGTGAAATTAGGTGAGTTACCCTCTTCCCCCGATTCATACATCAATGCAGGTTCCCCTTCATCCAACATCCATACACTGGATTATTCATTATCTTATTCCCTTTACCGCCAATTCCCGTGCCTGCTATTCCCAATTGATATTTAGGTGTCATACATCAATACAGGATCCCCTTCATTTAATATCCAAGAAGTCATTACACCGTAATTTTATTAGTATATTTCTTTTACTGCCAACTTTCGTGCCTGTCATTCCCAGTCTTTACTACACAGTGCATCATCTTAGCCCATTACAAACGCTAGTAACTCTGACATAGTTACCGGTTGCCATAACAAAGGCTGCGCATGCGCACTACATACGGCATAGTCACAATACGTTATTTCCGGTCTGCACTGCCCACTTCCGGTGCGGCAGCTAGGAGCTCCTTTTTAAACCGGACCCACGCCAGATTATAAACATGCCTGTCTCAGCTAAGCGCGAGCGCCGCTTCTAACAACGGATGTCACAGGTAAATGCTGGGCATCTCAGAAAGCCTCTGGTCCACTTTTTATGTGACAGGATTGGTCATGAACTTATCATTTACCCTAACATATCCACATTATTGGACATCTACATGCAGACAAATTTACCATAATAGGTACCATGTCTACTTCTATGGGCACGTTTCCCACGATCTCACAGATGCTAATATGCTTTTCACTATTCTTTACAGTGTATGTATGTTACTACTGGGACTTTTCCTCTTCTACACATCACTATCTTATCTGCAATGAGGTAATTACTACGCTATCTCTCATGACTTTATGGGGACGACTCATACGATGTATATAATATGATGATACACAAATTCATTTATCTGTGCTCCATCTTCTCTCTTAGCCCTCTGGACATTGCTCTTAGCATTTATACACTATTCACGCTGTTACTCTTAGGCCAGCGTCACACTAGCGAGGTTTACGGACGTATGAGAGGTGCAGAAAATACGGATTGCATACGGTACAATGATTCTCTATGGCCCAGCTCCTATCTGCCGTATTTTACGGATCCGTATTATATGGTCTTGTACGGCCGTAGAAAATCACAGCATGCTGCGTTTGTCAGCATATTGCGCAAAAAAATCGTCAATGTAAGTCTACGGGGGTGAGAAAAATACAGATTACACACGGACCAGCAGTGTGACTTGCGAGAAATACGCCAGACATCTCCAGGTGCCAGGAATTGTGCCAAGCCCTCAATCAGGAAGCTCAGACATGCTAATTAGCTGAAAAAGCCAGACAGACATCCCGAAAGTCTTGCGCTCGCCTCCACGGAGTTCCAAGCAGCATGGCCAGCATAATCAACATAGATATGCTCCTCATCCTGGTCCAAGAAAGGCCTGAGTTCTGGGACCAGCGTGATCCAAACTATGCCAACCGGGCCCGGAAAGAGGCAGCTTGGAGGACCATCTGTGGGATCCTATTCCCAGATTATGCCCAACGGCCACGTGCGGAGCAGACACAACTTTGTAAGTACTCTCATGTGTCGACATTAATTAACCGTGAAAAATGCTTTACCTACATGATTGCAGGAAGAATATTTTTGGCCTTAGTATGGTATTTTTTTGCATTTTTCTGAAAAAACAAAGATGACTAACATGAGAAAGGGTTTACGTACATAGCTAATATAGATGTTGCGTTGGACACTATTTTGGTTTACACAAAACTGGTAGAGAGGGGTGTTGACCCTGTCCTTGTGTTGTTTCTTTTTCTTTTATTTTAAGCAATTGTAACTTTATGCCAATAATTTAAGAAGGCATTTTATTATCATCGTTAAAATATGATCTATCAATGCAACTGTTTAAAGCAATGTGCAGAATGAGCTTAAACAATATTTGTTACCATGTCATTGCAGTGGATGATGTTATGAGACGATGGCGCAGCATCAGGTACAAGTACCGGTAGGAAAGGCAGCAGCGGGCAAGAAGTGGGTCAGCAGCACCAACCAAAAAAAAGGAAGTACATATATTACGATCAACTTTCTTTTTTGGATGCCAGTATGGATCTAAGACAGTAAGTAAAAACAACACAACACATTTTTTTTTTAAGATTAGTATTGATATTATTTTTTCTTGTTCTAGCGCCATTTATTCCATGGCGCTTTACATGTTAGGAGGGGTAAACATATTCCCAAAAATATTATACAAAAATAAAAGAAATGGTACAGGAGAGGATCCAGCCCGCAAAGCCTCACAAGCTACAACAAGGGATGGGTGAGAATACAGTAGGCAAGGGTAGAGCTGTTCATGCAGTGGTTTGGTCAATCGGTTGTTACTGCAGGTTATATGCTTGTCGGAAGAGGTGGGTCTTCATGCTCTTTTTGAAGCTTTCAATGGTAGGCGAGAGTCTGATGTGTTGTGGTAGTGGTTTCCACAGTTGGGGTGATACCCGAGATAAATCTTGTATACGATTGTGGGAATAGGAGATAAAAGGGGAGTTCAGAAGGAGATCTTGTGAGGATCTGAGGTTGCGTGCAGGTAATTACCGAGAGTCGAGGTCACACATGTATAATAAACTTATGTTAGAAAATTGCAAAAATATTTATTTGTTGTATTATTTTTCTTTTTTTCATTACAGAACTCAATCCAACCTCACTGAGAGGAAGACCGAGTCAGATTCGGAGGTTGTGATAGATCCAGTTGCTGTTGACGAAGAGGTGGCGGTTCCATCTTTGCCTTCAACATCCTCCATCCTTCTTGGAACATCGGCTTCTGCATCTCAACAGACTGCACCAAGTTTACAACATGCACCACCATCAACATCAGCAGCACCACCTGATCCTGTAAGCCAGGAAGAGCATGGACACAGCAGCAGCCCTACTCTCCCACTGGTGTCCTCCCCACAGGCATCTGGGTCTTTACGCAGAGGCCGCAGGAGAGAGCTGCAAGCCACTAGGAGGGATATTGATGCTGGGGTCCTCAAGTATTTGACCAGGGCAGCCACAGATGATGGAGAGGAGGCCTTTGCTCGCAGCCTTGCCCGGTACCTTCTTCCCCCTTCCCCGTGAGGTGAGGCTACGTGTGAGAGGGTGTATTCAAATCCTGATTGATTTAAGCACCCCTCCAAATAACCCCTATGAGGTGTTTGGATTTCTTAAGAAGGAAGCTTTCACAAAATAACCTCCTGCGCCTTCAAATAACTCACCAGGTACATGGTCAATCAGGATTTGAAGCACCTCCTCCACGTATACCTACACCTCAACCCCTCCCCACCCAAAATCAACCAAGGCCAGCACCGTACCAAATGGCAGCCTACAACCCACCTTCCCAATATGGCCACTTTTCCAGACCCAGTGATGTAGGCTGGTCACAACCTGGATTTGGACAACATGGCCATTTTGGGGGTAGGTATGAGTTCAGCCAATATGTCCATCAGCATGAGGGCCATAGACAAATACCTTATAGCCAATATGAACAAGGCCAGTATTTGGCTCAGCAACCCACAGCATCCACACAGGGTGAAGGACAATTGGCCCAACAAAGGCCCCCTGAACAGGACCCTGAGCTGCCGCCAAAGTTCTTAAGAGACATAGGGGATTATCTCCAGAACCGCGTTTACCAGTGGTGGGACACTCGGCACTTCACCAGACGGCGCAGCTCCCAGAGTTCTTCAGGTTCCACCGACAGCCGACCCGGCACCTCGTTTACTACAACATCCCACTCTTTTTTAGGGAACAGTCGGACTTGACAAAAAGGAAGACGAGGCGGGGGGGCCAATGCCGCCGGGGACTCCAGAAACCAGATGACAACCAGATCTCAGGTAAGGACCTACCACTGGTAATCAACATTTCCTCCAGGAACTTGGATATATACCAATTGTCACTACTCCAAAAGGGCTTGTCATTCTGCCCTATGTACAAATTCAATTGCTTTGAGTTGAGCATGGATCTACAGAGGTTCTACAGGAACCTCAGACTGCGAGTACACTTCTCTGAACAACCACCTATCACGGAAACCTCAAGGCAGGACCTGGTTCCCTTACTCGGACTCCGTGAACTTGGTCTTCGCATACCGAGCTCTTATAAGCCTCCTAAAAACAATCCTCCATATGAAACATTTGTTTCCCTGGTTGAAAGGGACATTCACTATCTTTGCAGAGAGGTGGAACAAGGCAAGTTCCACTTCCAAACCAATCTCACACAGTCGGAGAGGCTTTCTCTTGAACAGTTGTCGTCCGACAAGTCGCTGGTTATAAAACCGGCAGACAAAGGTGGAGCCACTGTTATCATGGACAAAACTTATTACTTGGAGGAAGTATTTAGACAACTTAATGACCATACTGTCTATAAGAAAATATCATCCAATCCTCTTAATCGGATAGAGAAAAAAATTAGACAGGTCCTGGAAGTTCATGTTGAAGCAGGTACCATTGACAACAAGATGAGGGATTTTCTCACAAAAACAGATCCCATCACCCCAATATTTTATGTATTACGCAAGATACATAAAAGATTGTTTAAACCACCAGGCCAGCCTATTGTGTCCCTGACAGACTCGGTCCTTTCACCATTGGCTATTGTTTTAGAAAAAATTCTCACACCCTTGGTAAAAAACATCCAATCCATTCTGCTTGATACTAATGACTTCATTAGAATCATCAGATCTCTGGGTCCGCTATCTCCAACATGCCTGTTGATCACTTGGGACGTCAACAATTTGTATACGTCCATAACGCATGAGAAAGGGTTGCAGGCCACAGATAGGCTTCTGAGTGAAGCCGGGGTTGATATTAAAATCCGACATTTTTGCACTGACCTTCTTGACATGGTACTAAAAGAGAACTATTTTATGTTCCAGGACTCCTTCTACGTCCAGCAGCAGGGCACTGCAATAGGCTCGAATGTGGCGCCCCCGTTTGCGGTGGCTTACATGGCAGCCTTTGAAAAAGATTATGTCTATTCCCATCCACTGTTCATAGAACACTGTAAAATCTGGCGGAGGTATATAGATGATATTTTTTGTATTTAGGATGGATCCATCGAGTCACTTCTAACCTTTGACAGTCATATCAATAATATCTGGCCTGGATTGAAATTTACCGTACAACACGACACGAACCGCATTAGTTTTCTGGACACTCTGATCTACAAGGAGGAGGGGGGTTCACTTGCCATAGATCTGTTCACCAAACCCACAGACCGTAATGGTCTACTTCACTTCAGCAGTTGTCACCCTCCGTCCACAAAAAACTCCATCCCTAAATCTCAATTTCAAAGGGTGGACAGGATTGTCTCCAATGATAATATTAAAGAAATAAGATTATCAGAGACGGAGGAGACATTTTGCAATAGGGGTTACCCACGGGGGGTTCTCACCAAAGCCAAATTTAAAACATCACAGGACAAATCCAATAAGGGCAACAAGAGAATTCCATTTGTCACTACCTTCTATCCTTTTTCTGGTATGGTGCAGTCTACCATTAGGAGACACTGGAACATCTTAACTAAAAGCTATCCTCTTATTCCAGAATTTAAATCACCTTTCCTCTCATGCTGCAGACGTGCAAAAAAAAATTTAAAAGACAGGCTGGCAAAAGCAGATGTAGGTCCAGATACAACTCTTGCACGGCAAACTTTTCTCCAAACGCAGAGACGTGGTACCTTCCCGTGCCTAAATTGTTTACAATGTAACAATGTTCAAAAGGGTCCCACTGTGTCTCATCCGCAAACGGGTAAAGCCTTACCCATCAAAGGTTTTTACACTTGTGAGTCCACGTTTGTGATTTATGTCATCAAGTGCCCGTGTGGCCTTGCCTATGTGGGTGAAACCACGCAGGCAGTCCGGGACAGGGTGTCTCAACATAAATCTACCATCCGGTGCAAAAAAACTCATCTTCCTCTCCCTAACCATTTCATTGAAAAAAATCACAATATTTCCCAACTCCGATTCCAGGTACTCGAGCAGATAGATCCCTCAAGGAGAGGCCAGAATCGCGTAAAAATGCTTAAAAGGGAAGCGTTCTGGATTTTTACCCTGCAGACCCTAAAGCCTAAGGGACTCAATAGGGATTTTGAAGTAGCAGCTTTTCTATAATATGTACCAATATGCGTCTTTAGATTATATAGGGTTACATGTATGAATATGTAATATTTTCAAAATTGTAATTATGTTGTGCTTTCTCATAGAATTGTTAGCTTCATGGCACGCACGTGGCACGGGTGACGTAGCATGGCACTTTTTTATGGTACAGTATAGATGCACTTCTATAGGACCATTACCATGTTTTATTGCTCTATTGGCATCTATGTCTATTGTTCTTTTCTTGCTTTCACTTTCTTTACCTGTGGGGCTACCCCTTTTTTCCTCCTTACACCTCCCTCCATCTAAGGGGCTAATTCATTCATATTCCCTCTACCAGTTACAGCCAGTTAGCTGCTTATCTGGCTTTGCTCAGTGAGCTCTGTATGAACAGCTCTTTCCTCTGTGCGCAGCTCCCGGAGCGTTCCATTATCTAGTCTCCCCCTCTGAGTTACTTTCCTTTGAGCTCGTCCAAGCTCCAGTGCTCAGGGTCACATGACCCTCTCACAGGGCTTCATAAACCCGGAAGTACTGGCATTAGACAGCGGCCCCCGGGACTACTCTACACAGCGCGACGGACCGGACGTCTATGGGGTAATGGCAGCACCTTTTATCTCTGGCCCCAGCCTGCACACCGCCAGCAGGATACTAATGGGAGCCTTTATGCTTCTCTCCTCAGCGCCATATGCAGCGGCACATACACGCCTTCCTTCTCCCTTCAGGATCTGTGAGGTAATTTTTTTTTTGTCCAGACCCAGTGCGTCACTAGCTTAGGGTTGTTTTTTTTTTTTAATGGTCCAACACACCTGTATAATTTTCCGCAGACGTTCCAGGTGCGCTTTCCATCCCGGGTTGCCTAGGCTCATATACCCCATTGTCCTATGCTTCCAGGTATTGTCCGGCTTTTCTCATTTTATCCCTGTTTATTGACTCATGTCCGTATTATAGTTTAGCCATAGTTAGATGGTACACAGCGCTTTATCAAGACTCTTGGGAGTGACTGGACAGCTGGCTCGGTGGTTAAAAATAGGCATATTCCTCTCATTTTTCTGCCCCTAGTTTTCTACCTTTTCTGAACTTGTTCTATGTTGGTCTTTTATGTTCACATTCTCCAGTATCCATGATAGTTGCATTAGGGTGTGTAAGAGATACCTGTCTTTTGGCTCTCTATAGCGTCCGGGGCTCACACGTTTTCCAGTGCTACTTATGGACACGGTATTAACCTATATATCACGTCTTCATTATAGGTCGCTATTAGGTACCTTTGTGTACAGCACTGTACTCCAGCACCCAGATCACTATTGTACCCAGTATCCTTCAGGCCATATTGGCCACGGCCACATCTGGAGTCCTTCTACAGGGCTCAAGCTATTTGTCACCATGTTTTGTCTTTAGCCGTTTTTTCCTTACCAATTGTTCACAGCGTCAGCCTTTGATTCAGATACCTTCACGACTCACGGAACACCATCCTGGATTTACTCTGACCGCCACGGTTGTTCACTTTCTCTGCATCACGTGATGGATGTATTCGTCATTACATACACCATGAATCCGTTATTCTCCTTTGTGCATCTTATGAAGGATTGTCGCTAATCTGTATTTGATTTTTGTCTGTATTTTAGTTTTGTTAAAGATATTTCTGATGAAGGTCTTGTGATTTGACCAAAAACGTTTAAATAATCTTTGAACTGGATGCACAAATAAATGGGATGTTCACTTTTTCATCTGAAAGAAACCATTTGAGTGCCAAGTGATTTATTACTACTGCCGCCATCACCACCACCAACTTACAGGAATCTGTAAGCCCAAGTTTGTTTTTGTTTCTTTGCTACGGAAAACCATGTGTTTGGTTATTTTGTGATGTAGTTGCACTTTGTTGTGTTTTTTTTTTTTTTTTAAAAAATACAAAACTAAAAAAAAAAGATAACCATATGAAAAAAATATAGATAAAAGTTTACAAGAAAAGACTTTTGCTCTAAGTAAAAAATGTTGTCAAAAGCCAATTGATGTTTGTGGACCAATTATTATTACATCACACACATGCTCTGTTCATAATCATCTGGTAATTAAGGAAATACAACACACAGAGTACTGTTTCTGTACACAAAAATATTTTATGTTGATAATATATATTGAAAATAATAAAATCACAACTGAGAAACAGCATAATCTTGCCCGGGAGTAGCACCCTGAGGAGAAACAAAATAATTTGTGAAAATATCCCTCACTTTGATTCCAGAAAGGGGACAGCGTGGAGGAGGACCATGTGGTGTGAGGCTACTCACATTGGGCAACATTTCTTCACCAAGAACAGCTGACGGGCAATCATGAAGTCTAGTAAAATTGTGCAAAACATCACAAGCCTTAATATTAGCCTCACTCAGCTGAATGGCAGACTGGAGGAGACGCCATTTGGCACACAGAATCCCAAAGGCACACTCCACCAGTCTACGCACCCTGGAAAGCCTCAAATTAAAAACACACCGCCACTGATCCAGGTTGCGCCTGGGATAAGGCCTCATGACATTCCTTGTCAATCGGAAGGCCTCATCTCCCACAAGAACATATGGCACTGCTTCAGCATTGGAGCCTGGGAGGTGTTGTGGTGGGAGGTCTAACTGGTTTTCACGTAGCCGCCGACCCATAATGGACGAATTGAAGACACTTGAGTCTCCTGTTCGTCCATAGGCCCCAATGTCTACAATTATAAACCTGTAGTTACTGTTAACTACAGCTAACAGAACTACAGAGAAACACTGCTTATAATTGAAGAATTGGGAGCCAGAGTTCGACGGCTTACGCACCCTGATGTTTCCCATCCAGGGCTCCAATGTACTGTGTGAAGTCACAAGTGTCATTGAATCCACGAGCTATTTTTAGCCAGTCAGCCATTTTTGGCTCAGGCATGACAACTTCATGTAGTTTAGTAGCCACAAAAACCTCACTGACATGGTTCCGTCAGAAATAATAGCTATAGTTAGCCCATATTAACAAGGAAGAAAAGTATACCCACTCAATACAACATATTATAAAGAGGAGAAAAAAGAGCTATACTAGGTATATATATATAAAAATCCAAAATTTATTGGCAAATCACATAGTTTAACCATACATGTATAAAAGCAATAGTTCATGTGCAGGAACAGTACACCGGGATGGACAGGATCCACCAAAAGACCTTAATAACTATAGGCCAAACCAGCTAACCATAAGGTGCATAGTGCTAACATCTGGGTAAGTGTACCTGCCAAAACAGCGCCCCATATAAGTCTAGCCCCCAGTGAGGCAAACATCAAAGCATGGGGAAATGGGCAGGCACTTACCAAGGTGGAGATTGGAGGATCCAAGGCCAGGTGTATTACAAGAAGCCCCCCGACGCGCGTTTCGCGTCCCTCTTCGACCGCTTTCTCAAGGGAGTACCTAATCGCCTGTTCGTAGGACCTTTAAAGGTCAGGGGTGAGTCACATGTGACGTGTGGGCCAATCCGAGTGGTCAAAAAGCGGCGCATGCGCACCGCGAGCCCCAGGTCCTGGCAGTGCACCGCAGCGTCGCGCGCTACTGTGCACGCGCGGGGAATGCACAAAATTCCCCAGGCGTGCGAGCAGGGCAAAGCGACGCCGCGCCGCATACCAGGAATCCCGGGCCGCGGCGCGCATACGCACAACCACTGAATCACCAATGAGTATTAAGAAACATGCTGCTATCGTAACAAATATAAATAATCATAATAAAGATGCGCAGCTTGTTCCAACTATGGAGGGGGCATGTGTACACACAAACAGAGGGAGAAAAAATAGTTATACGGCGGAGAATCATAATTTTATGCATGATGCAACAGTCCAGTTGTGATCCAGTTGGAAAAATATTTCTCTGGCGAGGGTCGATGGCATTTTTGTGGATTATGATACACTCATGGTGACCGCCGACGTGGAGAGCCTGTACACCTGCATTGATCATCAACATGGCATCGACGCGGTCCGCCTTTTCCTGGAGGCCTCCGACTGCGACGGCCCCCTATGTGAGTTTATCCTCGAGCTGCTGCACTACGTCCTTACTCATAATTTTTTTGTTTACAAAGATCAGTTTTATCTGCAGAGGCGCGGCACAGCCATGGGCTCGGCCTGTGCGCCCTCGTACGCAAATCTCTTCCCGGGCTCCTGGGATTTATTTTTGGCGACGAGGGCCCACGGGCCGCCTCCCATGTGCTGTGCTGGCACAGATATATTGATATTTTCTTTTTGTGGGACGGGACGGTCCAGCAGCTCGGGGAATTTATGGAGACGTTGAATCGGAATTATATCTTCTTGACCTATAACTATGATGTCAAAAGGGTTAATTTCCTGGACGTCAGTTTCGAAGTGGACATAAATAGGTCCATCCAAACTGATGTATACCGTAAACCGACATCTGTGAATTCCTTGATTCATGCGTCTTCAGCCCACATTGCTTCTACTATTAGGGCCGTCCCGGTCGGACAGTTCCTCCGGATGAGGCGGATCTGTTCGTCAGATGCGAGATTTGAGGCACAGGCCTCTGATCTCAAATCCAGATTTGCGGCACGCGGCTATTCCAACCAGTGCATCAAGAATGGATATCGCAGGGCGCGGGCGACCCCACGCGGCGGTCTTCTACAAGGGAACAGAGCTCGTCCAAACACTACTAAAAATGGACCTGTTCGGTTCATATCAACCTTCAATCATGAATGGGAGGATATGCAGCAGATCATTTTGAAACACTGGTCTATCTTGCGTGCCGAGCCCTCCCTGGGAGCCAGATTGGGTGACTACCCCCTTATGACTGCAAGAAGGTCCAAAAATCTTAAAGACCTTCTAGTGAGTAGTCATTACGTGCCCTCTGCTAAGCACCCCTTTGGCTCTAGAGGCCCAATACCGGGTTCTATACCATGCGGTCGCTGTCTTGCCTGCGCAAATGTCCTGTGCTGCTCTACTTTTTGTAGCTCTGATGGTAGCAAAACTTTTGACATTAGACATCGTATCTCCTGCAGTAGCGTAAATGTGATATATTATGCTACATGCGGGTGCTCCAAAATATATGTGGGACTTACGTCCAGGGAGCTTAGAATAAGGGTACGAGAGCATGTGCGGGACATTTGCGCGGCCAAGACAGCGACCGATGTGACCCTCCTCAAAACTGTCCGTCACTTCAGACAGTATCATAACAGTGATCCAGCATCATTTAAAGTGAGGGGGATAGATGTTATCCATCTTGGTATTAGAGGGGGGGATTACAAAAGAGTTCTGGCCCAGGTTGAAGCTAAGTGGATTACCACACTGGATACTTTGACCCCGAGGGGTCTAAACGAATCACTGTCCTTCTCCTCATTCTTGGGGTCCTGATTATTATATGCCTCTGAATATATTTACCTACCGGGTACCCTCTGTCTTTTATGTGTCGGGTGTTTTTTGATTTTAGTATTTTAATCTGATATTAATTTGATTATTTTTTTCATGATTATACCTATCGCCTTGTAGTGGGACCAATGAGTTTGTGGGCTTCAATTCCACCTCAGTGAGACTTTGGGCATTGCTCTGCCACATCTTCACCACTGAAGTTTTCGTTCTGGAGGGCATTGTGAGAAATCTGCGGAGAGAGAAATATTTTTCCAACTGGATCACAACTGGACTGTCGCATCATGCATAAAATTATGATTCTCCGCCGTATAACTATTTTTTCTCCCTCTGTTTGTGTGTACACATGCCCCCTCCATAGTTGGAACAAGCTGCGCATCTTTATTATTATTTATATTTGTTACGATAGCAGCATGTTTCTTAACCCTCATTGGTGATTCAGTGGTTGTGCGCATGCGCGCCGCGGCCCGGGACTCCTGGTATGTGTCGCTGCGTCGCTTTGCCCTGCTCGCACGCCTGGGGAATTTCGTGCATTCCCCGCGCGTGCGCGCGACGCTGCGGTGCACTGCCAGGACCTGGGGCTCGCGGTGCGCATGCGCCGCTTTTTGACCACTCGGATTGGCCCACACGTCACATGTGACTCACCCCTGACCTTTAAAGGTCCTACGAACAGGCGATTAGGTACTCCCTTGAGAAAGCGGTCGAAGAGGGACGCGAAACGCGCGTCGGGGGGCTTCTTGTAATACACCTGGCCTTGGATCCTCCAATCTCCACCTTGGTAAGTGCCTGCCCATTTCCCCATGCTTTGATGTTTGCCTCACTGGGGGCTAGGCTTATATGGGGCGCTGTTTTGGCAGGTACACTTGCCCAGATGTTAGCACTATGCACCTTATGGTTAGCTGGTTTGGCCTATAGTTGTTAAGGTCTTTTGGTGGATCCTGTCCATCCCGGTGTACTGTTCCTGCACATAAACTATTGCTTTTGTACATGTATGGTTAAACTATGTGATTTGTCAATAAATTTTGGATTTTTATATATATATATATATATATATATATATATATATATATATATATATATACACCTCGTATAGCTCTTTTTTCTCCTCTTTATAATATTCATGTAGTTTAGCCCATATTTCCATACATGTTGAGCGCACAATGCCAGAAATGGTGGAGTGACCAATCAGAAACTCCAGGTGTAGTCCCGCATAAGACAAGCCAGTTGACAGGAAGCTGAAAGGACCCCAAAAAACATATTAGTCATGTAACAATAGTTTAGATAAAACATAAGAAATAGCATGTATGTTGTTTACTAGAAAACACAGGAATATAAATTAAATTTATCCATATTTACCTAGGGGACATGTTGTTGTGTGATGTCCATACGCGCTGGAACTCTACGCTGCATATGTTGGAAAGGATTTGTGAGCAGAAGAGGGCCGAACACATTTTCACCTCCATGCATAAATTATCTATCTGCTCCTGTTTTCATGAGGCGGCGTATAAATTACTCTCCAGGTAGTATAAACTCCCGCTGACTCACTTGCACTCTTTCCAGAGGTGGGTCTTCTATGCCGTAGATGTGGGGAGGGCAATAAGCTACATATTTTCTGGTCTGCAGGCTTCTCTTCCTTTTGGGGGAAGCTGCAGCAGGCGATGTGTAAAATCACTAATTTGAGTTCAGACCTGGACCCGGCCCTTGTTCTTCTCCATCACTGACATTCCCTTAAAAATCTAGAGGAATTCAATATGAAGACATCTTATTGAGACTGCGAGAACGTTCACTCCCCTACTTTAGAAGCTACTGCTCCAACAATCCATCTCTGGTTCTCCAAAGTAAACAAGATTATATTAATTGTGAAAAGGAGTTCTTCCATTAACAAGCATCATGATCGTTTCCACAATACCTGGTTCTACTAGATGGAATTTAGAGCACAATCTATCTCTAGTTCTCCAAAGTAAACAAGATTATTATATCTACTAGACGGAATTTAGAGCGCCGAGTGACTATTTGCAATTTTTGGGGAAGAACGCCTTGGGCCTCATCTGGAAACTCTCTTTCATACTGCTGTTCCTTTCTCTCCCCTCTTCGTGTTTCTCTTTTTTTCAGTCTGGTGTGCTACAATTGGCTTAAGCAATTCTTGCCATGTTATACCCTCCCCTCTTTAATATCCAAATGTTTTTTTTCAGTATAACCCTCAGGATATGATTAATCAATTAACTGCTCTAATCTCTATGTTTTGGCACAGTTTGTAACTTATGATTGTAGGTTTTTGCATATCCAAAAAAATACTGTAAGTTAAAAAAACCCTAAAAAAAATCATGAAGTACAAGGAGAAAGTAACTGTTGAAGGCTACCACTTTCAAAACTTCTTTTTTGGGGAGTTGTCTTTCATTTTCACTTTCATATACACAACAGCGGGTAAAATTAATTCATCATCGCTTATGCTTTCTAACTTAGATTGATATCCCTAAAATTTATTTGACTGGAGGGTTATAATGTGATGCCTGCTGCCTTAATTTTTTTTAATTCGTAAGTAACACCTTATCGGCAGAATTTTCTCATACAAACACAAAATTGCCATGTTTGAAACTAGCAAAAGCTAGTCTACAAAGCAGATGACACTAGTATATGTGCTGCTATTTTCCCCAAGGGAGGACTAGGTAAGGTCAGATCTTGCCCATCTTTGAGAGGATTAGCAGAGCTACCAGGACTGTGGAGTCGGAAAGCAAAACTTCCAACTTAAGACTCCTCAACTTCCCTGACTCTCAACACCACAGCACTGAATGAGGAGCTTCACTACTGAGCATGTACAATAAAGTGCAGCACAGATTCTTCTCAACCAAAAGCGGATATCCTTAGATCAGGTATACAAGACATTTATCTGACATTTCATAACTTTCCCAAATTCTTATGAAAAAATACTGCATTGAACTACTCTACCCAATGTGTTCTATATTTTAGGAGTCTGTCTTCACCAAAAAGGACACCAACTCCACAGCACAGAGCTGAAGCAGGGGAAAAAAAAAACAAAACAAAAAAAAAAAAACTAGTAAGTCTCACAGCACTGGAATTAAGAGGTTCTGTCCATTTTTTATGTAGGCCTGATTCGAAAGCATAAACCTAATGATAGGTTCCCTTTCAGCACCAGACCAGGAATATATAGACTACCGCAAAGATCATATGAAGGAAATCTTATTTTGAGATTGATTGATTATATATATATATATATATATATATATATATATATATATATATATATATATATATATATATATATATATATATATATATATATATATATATATCTGTCCAATACATCCACTGGAAGCATTTCAGGTTATTGCAGCGTGTCTAAAGCTACTCATACAATATAGAGGGTGGGCTATTTATATGGATACACCTGGGTGGGCCATTTATAAAGTGGGATCCAAAATAGCCGACTTCAAAATGGCCATCATCCATCTTGAAGTTTTCCCCCTCCTATATACTAATGTGCCACAAACAGGAAGTTGATATCACCAACCATTCCCATTTTATTTAGGCTTATCCATATAAATGGCCCACCCAGGTGTATCCATATACGGTAAATGGCCCACCCTGTAGTTATCAGTCTGTGACAGAAAGGAAGCTGTGGTTTTGAGTGACAAGGGACAGGCTTCTCAGAAATCAGTTTAGGAAAAGGGTGTTACAAATCATGTTGGACTGCCGTTTTTTAGTATTAACTACTAGCGCAAAGTTATGAGTGAGAATTGTGCATAGTGCATGAAAAAAGTTTGCAATCAAATAAAAAAACATTGATGGAAAGGTTTTAAATGTTTATTTTAAACAAAGGCAGATCCAAATTGGCCAAAGTAACATTTTCCTTGTACTACACCTGATACAGAATAGTAGAAATGAGGGAGCCCAACTGGCACCATAGATGCATATTCTACAACTAGGGGATCCTGATTTCCCAGTTCCTAATAAATTATATTATATTTATATATGTATATAAAAGTATCCTATATCACAGATTAAAAACTAAATTGCAGAAATTGGAATTATAATTTCCTTACTGGAAAAAAAAAAAGTCTTGTTAAGTACACCCAAAATGATGCAGAAATCATGCTCCACCCAGTATGTAGATGAATTTGCCTTCGATTCTAATGCCATTTGTAGATGTTACAAGGTTTAGTCCAGGACATGTTCAACCAGCTACCAATAGATAATATATATTCACGGGCAGCGCCCTGTTTTTATACAGCGGATGAGGGGAGAGGAGAGAGAACCACACCATACAGCAGCACAATGAGATCTCTTAACATTGGTTATAGATGTACACTGCCAGTTTTGTGCGCAAGAACCTGAAGGGCTTATCCAGACCCCCCCCCCCCAAAAAAAAGGATCATACTCCCTCTATGACCCATCACTTCAGTTGTGACACTTCTCTGCAGCTGATACATGCCAATCTATCAATTGCTGGTCAAATCCTATAAGCAATCACTGTGTGAAACAAAGCCACAGACACACATACTGCACTTCAGACTATCAATATGTGCTGTAGGCACTATAAAGTATCCGTGATACAGGTTCTTTACCGTTAAATACCTTAAATAGACATGTGCAGATCATGTGACATACAGCACCTTCATTACTGCATAGCAAACACCACTGAAGGTGTACACCAGGAGTCCCCAACTTATCGTTCGGGAGCCATATGTGGCTCGCAGGACCATGATGGTTGGCTCGTGGCTGTCAGCTGGGTGCATTAGCACCAGGTCTAGCAAACAGCTTTGAAGAGGTTTCCATATGATGACTTGTGAGTATTCCTGCACAGAAGAGCAAATCTGGATGCACACATACTGGAGATCAAGGATGGCAAGCTGTGAATGCGAGGATTCTGCCAATTAAAGTGGTGCTTGAATCTGGATGAAACATTGTGGAGAGTGTGCTTCATGTGAAAATAGCGGTGGGGGTGGAAGTACCGTATACCATATACTAGGGAGGGTGGCACAAGGTGCTTTCTGTGGGAAAGGGTGATTAGGCCCTCTGCGTTTCACTATGGTGGGGTGGCAATAACAATGTGGCTCTCAAAGGAAGAAAGGTTGGGGACCACAGATGTACACCATGCACTTTAGCCATTGGTCACCTGATCTTGGTTATGTACACATTGTGACAACTGTCAAAACAAGGTTTTATTCCAAACTTCACGGATAAAAAAAAAAGAAAAGTTATTCTTAAAATCAGAATGTACTGAAATACACAAAATGGGAAACAAAGAATGTCCAGAGTATTGAACTTTCCTACAGACACGGACTTGTATAGAGGTCACCTAGAAAGTGCAGACCCAAAATGGCTGTTAAATGGGAGCACCAGACCAGAGGGAAACAAATAGAAAACTGACAAAAGTCTTCACATAGAAACAGCTAGAATTCCCTCAAGCTCTTTATGTGAAGTTATAAAAGACACAGGAATGCTAACCGGGTGTATGTCACTGCCGCCTGTGCCAACTAATAATGCCTTTAATAGTCTTCCTGCAATTCTACATCATGTTGCACTTTCTTAAGATCAGCCATTTTAAATCCGAGCAATACTCTCTGTTTGTGATTTCGGAGAAATTTTAGGCATACATAACGCTTTGTACCAAAAAACGAAGCCACATCACTTTTCCACATTTCAAGTACAACAGACAGCAACTCGATTTCTTTCTTGCTAGGGTATGGCTTCTTGTGGAAATACTTTGACAAAAACTCTTTCTTCGATTCATTAGACGCCGTCGCGTTAGAGTCTGGAATCAACTCAAGCAGATCAAGAGATAGCAAAGCTTCTAGAGTCTCTGAAGAATCAGGTTTAATATCAAGCCTCCTCCTCTTAAAAGGCACCATGTCTTTCGAAGCGTTGGGACCAGTCTTGTAAATGTTCCGATACTCATTTGAGGCTCTTGGAGTATCACCAGTAGTACTGCATTTTGTTTTTGTATTCTCGCTTCCCTTTTGCTTTGGCCCACCATTAGCTTCAGGAACCAACTCTTCTCCAGAGGTACTATCTTTTGGTGCATTGCGACAACGCAGCAGATGAACAGAAATGGCCGACAAAGTCACAGTGCCAGTATAAACCCCACAGCAATGGATGCACTTATAAGCTGGAGTCTTTAGTATTGTATGCACGGTGGGCATTATATGATGCTTTTCTTTCAGATGAGTCTCATATACCTCAGACTTTGACAACGCAGTGTTGCAGAATGAACAATTAGATTCTTGCTGGCGTTCTGGACCACTAACTGGTTTACATTGAATTTTGATATAAAGTGGAGTAGCTGTGTTGCCATTGGCTCCAGTAACCACAGCAAGGTGCATGTCTCGGTCCCCAAGCTGTTCTCTAGATACATTAAAGGTAAAGTCAAAATGAGTAAACAGTACATCATTATTAGCATCACGTGGTATGTCGATACGTTTCTTGAGAAAATCATTATGCACCTTCTTTTTGTTTACATGTAAAATTTTCATATGATAGATGAAGTTTCTTAGTTCGTAGAAAATGGCCTTGCAGAACAGGCATACCATGCCATGCATAAGTAAGTGTTTTAACACCTCGTCTTCATGCGCAAATGTCTTGCAGGTAACACATCTAATTGAATTGTCTTTCAGGACTTTCAAAAATGAGGCATGAGCAGCTATGACTACAGGTCCCTTTTCCTCAATTGCCGATTCTTTTGGTTTGTTGGTTGGTTTATTTTCTGGTGTTACATGAGCGATCTGCATGTGCACCTCATACACATTAGAAGGAAAGAGTTCATTGCAAACAGGGCACGTCTTCCACTGTTTAGCCTCCTTGCCTAAAGCAGCTGAGACAACTGGTCTTTTTCCAACAGTAGGCTTGGCGGGCTTCTGTGTTTTAGTTTGTGCAGGCTGCACAACGGGAGGAGATGGCGCAGTAGCTGGAGGACTTGAAACTGGCATCACTTTATCAGGCGGAGACAACTGAACTGGCACTTTTGGTGGAGGAACAGCAGGTATAGCACAAGGAGCAACTGGAAGTGTTACCGAGATGGGAGCGAGTGTGTATGTTGGTATGCCATTTACTTGCTTTCCTGTTGGAATCAGCTGTCTAAGTAAGGGGGCAGTAAGGATTTGCGGAATGCCAGATGGACTCCCTACAACATTGTTGGGCGCTACTGACTGATTTACAGGAAAGACTGTGGGATTCGCACCTGGATTCATATTCAACAGAGCCGACTGCAAAGTCTGTGGACAGGTTAAAGCCAAAGTTTGGTTAATTGGCAGAACAGCATTTCTCACACCAGCCTGAGCACCAGTGATAACCTGACCACCTGAAGGAAGGACAGTAGCAGTAACTTGCTGATTCAAAGGAAATCTTGGAGACAGGAAGACGGATTGAGGAAGAGATGCTTGAAGGGTAATGCTCTGGTTTTGTGGAAATTGTGTATTAACAAACCCGACCTGAGCAGAGGGGGCAACTGTAGTCGATATTTTCTGGCTCAAACCCCCAGTAGGATCAGAGACCGTAGATACTGGTTCAACTTTCTGGATGATGGGATTGGGTGCCCCCAATAAAGGCGGACTAGGACCATTTTGCGGAAGGGAAATTGCTTTTACACCTTGAGCGACTGGAGGGGTTACAGGTGTGGCATTTGGAACATTCAGTGGTGGCTTAGGGGAAAGAGGTATGGAGGAACTTAGATACTTTTTGTATGGTCGTCTAGCATGTGGTCGGCTAATATCACAAATGTCAGTTCTAAGCTTAAGTTCCAGATCTCTGTGCTTATCAGATGTTAAAATGTGGTACATCAAAGCATCACGATTACCATTAACGCATGTGCATTGTTTGCAATAGTATCTACTATCGGGACTGATCTTGAATGCAGAAGAGTGTTTGAGTTCCTCTTCAGATTTCTCCCCAAAATAATTTTGAAGTTCAGCTTGATAATGGGTCAAAAGAACATGCTTTTTCAAGCTATAATAGAGCATGTCAGTATAGTTACATTTTCTACATGAAAACCTGACTGAGCTTATTACATTTGGACTCTTTATATTTGGAATCTTTATATTTGAGCTCTCTTTTGCACCAGGCTGGACCTTACGAACACTAGAGTGAAATATTCTCATGTGCTTTAAAACATTCTTGGTTTGTGACGTGAATGGGCAGCTTGGACAGGCAGACATAAGTTCCTGGTCCTTCTCATCTTCATGATAGCGTTGTAGATGACTTTTGAATGAAGAGACCAGTCTAGTTGAGAATTTGCAGAGACTACAGCAGAACGGTTTTGATCTGTAACCCTGTAAAGAAACAATAGAAACTCTTATGACGAGCATATAAGGTTTCTGCATTTTATAATACTACATGATGATTAAAAACACTGAATTTGCATTATGTGAAAAGCAATGTATACGCAATTACCCCCAATGTGTTGATCTTGAGTTACAGCATGTCATATCATCCACAGCTACATTCACAAATCCATCCTGAGAAATTATGTTAGCATATCCTGCTTGTTCAGTGTCTGGACTGCTGAATGTCTTGACTTTTAGCTGGATTGTGAATGCCGCTCTGAGCAATACAACACACCATAACTCATCATTGTGTGTATGTAGATTCAAAGCTCTGCTCACGAATGATTAAAGACTATTCTTTTAGTCTTAAGCGCAGAGGAAACTACATTATGCTTGGATTTATTGTGAGTGCAAATTTTAACAATATGGAATAAAAGTTTATAAAATATTTTAATCAAGAATTGTATGGAAAATCCTCTATTTGTTATGCAGTCTTTGGCCACAAGGGGCAGGAGTGGCATTTCAGTACTGAAAATTATGGAAAGCCTTAACTAAGATGAGCTGGACTACACTGCATTCACCACTCTGCTAATCCACATGAACAATGCATTTAATACTTTACACCACAAGGGCTGGCTGGCTACGATTCAGCCTTCTTACATCTCCACTGTGCAAAGGATCTGGGTAACTTTTAGGTTATACCATTTTCATATATATTGTGCCCAAAAGTATGTATATTATCAATTATACCCATCATGCATTGATCTTATAGACTGGCCATAGTGTATCACATGCTGCATATCATCCCTGTCCACGAGGTAAAAATTACACAAGTAAATGTGGCCATAGATAATTGACTAAGGTCAAAACATACCCGCCAATTTCAGCAAAACTGGCCTATCATCTAATGTTTAATAGCCAATGTTTGCTCATCAGATATGGGGAGAGATTCGGCATGTGGAATATGAACATGCCCAATTCCTTCTCATAGGAGATGAAAGACAGCTGATGGTATGGCAGCTCAAGGGCTTCTCCACATTGAGAACACTTGTATTGGGTGGGTGAGGAGAAAAGAATGGGAAAGAATAGCCATCAGCTCAACAAGCCAACAGCTGTTTAACGTGTATGGCCACCTTAACAACTGAAACCACTAACTTAATTCTTAGGGTGCTAACTAGTGCGGACCGAACGTGCTCAAATAAAAGCAAGCTCGGGTGTCATCCGAGCATCTGGGAGTGCTTGTATATTATGTTCGAGTCCCTGCAGCTGTATGATGTTGAGACTAAAACAGGTAATCTCCGCATGTGTTGAGGCGGTCTAACATCCACAAAGCATGCACCCACAAAAGACTCGAATATAATATATGAGCACTACAAGATACTCTGATAACACCAGAGCATGCTCAGATTAGACGTTATCCGAGCACGCTCGCTCATCACTAGTGCCAACCGTAAGAGTGCCTGAACTAGATAATCCAATTCCCTTATTCTGTAATCTGTCAAAGTAAAGCAGAACAGGGAAGAAACGGCTGCTTGTGCGTATGAAAGACTAATTCAGTTCCAGAAGGACATGCAGCTGAAGCCAGCATATAGATTAATGTATATTGTATACAATATTTACTTTAATAAAAGTCTTTCATTAAGAAAAACAGAATAAGAGCAAATGTATTAAAACTACACAAGGCAGTGACATCAAGGGAGGATATGAATCAGGTTTTTTTTTTAAAAGGCTCAAGGTTTCCTTTTGGATTAAGCATGAAGTACTAGTAATGCATATAGTACTAGCTTGCATATGGAAGACCTTCATAAAGGCAACATTATAGCTGCAATTAGGACACAAAACAGACACTAACATATATAGGCAGGGTTGATTTGTTTTTTTTTATGAAAATGTATGCTGTGTAACAGGTGTAAAAAAAAAAAATAATAATAATGCACAGGAACCTTCTTGAAAATGAGATTATAGTCACAATTCTATCTCCAGCAAGTCATTATCTGTGCATATGTGACAGACCAGAATACTGATAGAAACCTGTTCTACTCTATCTTCCAACAGCTAGTGTTAGACATACATTTCTGCGTCCAATAGTTTCCCAAAGCGAGACATCCTCCCATGATGTACTGGAAAAATGTGTGTCTCCTGGATTATAAGTGTTGATTTCCTAAAAAACAAACAAAAGAATATATGTTTTGATACTTGCTTTTGATATATTGCAAGCGTTACTGTGGCTCCATATAAAATAACTCATGCACTTCTGGAAGAAGACCACACACTAAGCAGTCATTTCTGCACAATCTTTCAGCCTTAGCCTTGAGTGTTATCATGCTTCATCAGGCACTTCTATAGTGAGCACCAGTACAAACAAGGCCTGTGATTCCAACAATGAAATGTAACCCCCTAATGACTGGAGCTTTTTTCGGTTTTGCGTTTTCGATTTTTCATGCCCCTCCTTCCCAGAGCCATAACTTTTTTATTTTTCCATCAATATGGCCATGTGAGTGCTTATTTTCTGCGGGACGAGTTGCACTTTTGAACAACACCATTGGTTTTACCATGTCTTGTACTACAAAACAGTAAAAAAAATTCCAAGTGCTGTGAAATTGCAAAAAAAGTGCAATCCCACACTTGTTTTTGTTTGGCTTTTTCACTAAATGATAACACTGACCTGCCATTCTGATTCTCCAGGTCATTACGAGTTCATAGACATGTTTGGTGTCTAGGTTCTTTTTTATATAAGTGGGGAAACTACAAACTTTGCTAAAAAAAATAAAATAAAAAAATACGCAATTTTCCGTTACTCGTAGCGACTCCATTTTTCGTGATCTGGGGTCGGGTGAAGGCCTATTTTTTGAGTGCCGAGCTGATGTTTTTAATGATACTATTTTGGTCGCCAGTTATTGCATTTTAATGCAATGTCGCAGCGACCAAAAAAAAAAAAAAAAAAACGTAGTTCTGCCATTTTTGACTTTTTTTCTCGCTACACAGTTTATAAAAAAAAAAAAGAAAAAAAAAAAAGATTAAGCTGATATCTAGAGCGGGCGATTCGCAACGTGGCGATACCAAATATGTGTACGTTTGATTTTTTTTATTTTAATTTTCAATGGGGTGAAAGGGGGGTGATTTAAACTTTGATATTTTTTTTCTTCATACTTTTAACCCCTTCCCGACCTTTGACGCATACGCTGCGTCATGAAAGTCGGTGCCATTCCGACCCATGACGCAGCATATGCGTCATGGAAAGATCGCGTCCCTGCAGATCGGGTGAAAGGGTTAACTCCCATTTCACCCGATCTGCAGGGACAGGGGGAGTGGTAGTTTAGCCCAGGGGGGGTGGCTTCACCCCCCCCCCCCCCCCCCCGTGGCTACGATCGCTCTGATTGGCTGTTGAAAGTGAAACTGCCAATCAGAGCGATTTGTAATATTTCACCTAAAAAAATGGTGAAATATTACAATCCAGCCATGGCCGATGCTGCAATATCATCGGCCATGGCTGGACACACTAATGTGCACCCACCCCACCCCTCCGATCGCCCCCCCAGCCCCCGATCTGTGGTCCGCTCCCCTCGGTCCTGTGCTCCGCTCCCCCGTCCTCCTGCCCGCTCCCCCCGTGCTCCAATCACACCCCCCGTGCTCCAAACAAACCCCCGTGCTCCAAACACCACCCCCCCGCACAGCGATCCCCCCCCCCGCACAGCGATCCCCCCACCCGCACAGCGATCCCCCCACCCGCACAGCGATCCCCCACTCCCCCCCCCCCCCCCCGTGTTCCGATCCACCCCCCCGTGCTCCGACGCCCCCCCCCCCCCCCCCCCCCTCCTTATACTTACCTGGCCTCCCGGGGACCGTCCGTCTTCTTTCCTGGGCGCCGCCATCTTCCAAAATGGCGGGCGCATGTGCAGTGCGCCCGCCGAATCTGCCGGCCGGCAGATTCGTTCCAGAGTGAATTTTGATCACTGAGATATAACCTATCTCAGTGATCAAAATAAAAAAAAAAAAAAAAGTAAATGACCCCCCTCCCCCTTTGTCACCCCCATAGGTAGGGACAATAAAAAAAAATAAAAAAAATTTTTTTCCACTAAGGTTGGGGTAAGAACTAGGGTTAGGGTTAGGGGTAGGGTTTCGGTATGTGCACACGTATTCTGGTCCTCTGCGGATTTTTCCGCTGCGGATTTGATAAATCCGCAGTGCTAAACCGCTGCGGATTTATGGCGGATTTACCATGTTTTTTCTGCGCATTTCACTGCGGTTTTACAATTGCGATTTTCTATTTGAGCAGTTGTAAAACCGCTGCGGAATCCGCAGAAAGAAAGAAAGTGAGTGACATGCTGCGGAATGTAAACCGCTGCGTTTCCGTGCAGTTTTTCTGCAGCATGTGTACAGCGATTTTTGTTTTCCATAGGTTTGCATTGAACTGTAAACTCATGGGAAACTGCTGCGGATCCGCAGCGTTTTCCGCAGCGTGTGCACATACCTTTAGAATTAGGCTATGTGCACACGGTGCGGATTGGCTGCTGCGGATCCGCAGCAGAGTTCCATCAGGTTTACAGTACCATGTAAACATATGGAAAGCCAAATCCGCTGTGCCCATGGTGCGGAAAATACCGCGCGGGAACGCTGCGTTGTATTTTCCGCAGCATGTCAATTCTTTGTGCGGATTCCGCAGCGTTTTACACCTGTTCCTCAATAGGAATCCGCAGGTGAAATCCGGACAAAAAACACTGGAAATCCGCGGTAAATCCGCAGGTAAAACGCAGTGCCTTTTACCCGCGGATTTTTCAAAAATGGTGCTGAAAAATCTCATACGAATCCGCAACGTTGGCACATAGCCTTAGGGCTAGGGTTACGGGTGTGTTGGGGTTGTGATTAGGGTTACGGCTACAGTTGGGATAAGGGTTAGGGGTGTGTTGGAGTTAGAATTGAGGGGTTTCCACTGTTTAGGCACATCAGGGGGTCTCCAAACGCAACATGGCGCCACCATTGATTCCAGCCAATCTTGTATTCAAAAAGTCAAATGGTGCTCCCTCACTTCCGAGCCCCGACGTGCACCCAAACAGTGGTTTACCCCCACATATGGGGTACCAGCATACTCAGGACAAACTGCGCAACAATTACTGGGGTCCAATTTCTCCTGTTACCCTTGTGAAAATAAAGAAATGCTTGCTAAAACATCATTTTTGAGGAAAGAAAAATGATTTTTTATTTTCACGGCTCTGCGTTGTAAATGTCTGTGAAGCACTTGGGGGTTCAAAGTGCTCACCACATATCTAGATAAGTTCCTTGGGGGGTCTAGTTTCTAAAATGGGGTCACTTGTGGGGGGTTTCTACTGTTTAGGCACACCAGGGGCTCTGCAAACGCAATGTGACGCCCGCAGACCATTCCATCAAAGTCTGCATTTCAAAAGTCACTACTTCCCTTCTGAGCCCCGACGTGTGCCCAAACAGTGGTTTACCCCCACACATGGGGTATCAGCGTACTCAGGACAAACTGGACAACAACTTTTGGGGTCCAATTTCTCCTGTAACCCTTGGGAAAATAAAAAATTCTGGGCTAAATAATTATTTTTGAGGAAAGAAAACGTATTTATTATTTTCACGGCTCTGCATTATAAACTTCTATGAAGCACTTGGGGGTTCAAAGTGTTCACCACACATCTAGATAAGTTCCTTTCGGGGTCTAGTTTCCAAAATGGGGTCACTTGTGGGGGGTTTCTACTGTTTACTGTTTAGGCACATCAGGGGCTCTGCAAACGCAACGTGACGCCCGCAGAGCATTCCATCAAAGTCTGCATTTTAAAACGTCACTACTTCAATTCCGAGCCCCGGCATGTGCCCAAACAGTAGTTTACCCCCACATATGGGGTATCACCGTACTCAGGAGAAACTGGACAACAAATATTGGGGTCAAATTTCTCCTGTTACCCTTTGCAAAATAAAAAATTGCAGGCTAAAAGATCATTTTTGAGAAAATAATTTTTTTTTTTTATTTTCATGGCTCTGCGTTATAAACTTCTGTGAAGCACCTGGGGGTTCAAAGTCCTCACCACACATCTAGATTAGTTCCTTTGGGGGTCTAGTTTCCAAAATGGGGTCATTTCTGGGGAATCTCCAATGTTTAGGCGCACAGGGGCTCTCCAAACGTGACATGGTGTCCGCTAATGATTGGAGCTAATTTTCCATTTAAAAAGCCAAATGGCGTGCCATCCCTTCCGAGCCCTGCCGTGCGCCCAAACAGTGGTTTACCCCCACATATGGGGTATCAGCGTACTCGGGAGAAATTGCCCAACAAATTTTATGATCCATTTTATCCTACTGCCCATGTGAAAATGAAAAAATTGAGGCGAAAAGAATTTTTTTGTGAAAAAAAAGTACTTTTTAATTTTTACAGATCAATTTGTGAAGCACCTGAGGGTTTAAAGTGCTCACTAGGCATCTAAATAAGTTCCTTGGGGGGTCTAGTTTCCAAAATGGGGTACCTTGTGAGGGAGCGCCAATGTTTAGGCACACAGGAGCTCTCCAAACGCGACATGGTGTCCGCTAACGATGGAAATAATTTTTCATTCAAAAAGTCAAATGGCGCTCCTTACCATGTGCCCAAACAGTGGTTTACCCCCACATATGAGGTATCGGCGTACTCAGGAGAAATTGCCCAACACATTTTAGGATCCATTTTATCCTGTTGCCCATGTGAAAATGAAAAAATTGAGGCCAAAACAATTTTTTTGTGAAAAAAACGTGACATGGTGTCCGCTAAAGAGTGGAGCCAATTTTTGATTCAAAAAGTCAAATAGCGCTCCTTCCCTTCCAAGCCCTGCCGTGCGCCCAAACAGTGGTTTACCCCCACATATGAGGTATCAGCGTACTCAGGACAAATTGGACAACAACTTTCGTGGTTCAGTTTCTCCTTTTACCATTGGGAAAATAAAAAAATTGTTGCTAAAAGATAATTTTTGTGACTAAAAAGTTAAATGTTCATTTTTTCCTTCCATGTTGCTTCTGCTGCTGTGAAGACTTCAAATGTGAGGTGGTCCCTAAAAAAAATGGTTTTGTAAATTTCGTTGTAAAAATGACAAATCGCTGGTCAAATTTTAACCCTTATAACTTCCTAACAAAAAAAAATTTTGTTTCCAAAATTGTGCTGATGTAAAGTAAACATGTGGGAAATGTTATTTATTAACTATTTTGTGTCACATATCTCTCTGGTTTAACAGAATAAAAATTCAAAATGTGAAAATTGCGAAATTTTCAAAATTTTCGCCAAATTTCCGTTTTTATCACAAATAAACGCAGAATTTATTGACCTAAATTTACCACTAACATGAAGCCCAATATGTCACGAAAAAACAATCTCAGAACCGCTAGGACCCGTTGAAGCGTTCCTGAGTTATTACCTCATAAAGGGACACCGGTCAGAATTGCAAAAAACGGCAAGGTCTTTAAGGTCAAAATAGGCTGGGTCATGAAGGGGTTAAAAACTTTTTCTTTAGGTTTTGGCATGCTTCAATATCCTCCATGGGAGGCTAGAAGCTGCCATAACTCGATCACCTCTGCTACATAGAGGCGATGCTCAGATCACCTCTATGTAGAATTACAGCATTGCTATGAGCATTGACCACAGGGTGGTGCTCATAGCAATCTGGCATCAACAACCATAGAGGTCTTCAGGAGATCTCTGGTTGTCATGCAGACACACCGATGACCCCCCGATCACGTGACGGGGGTCACCAGTGCGCGCATTTCCGGACAGATACGCTTGTTAAATGCTGCTGTCAGAGTTTGACAGCAGCATTTACCATGTTAATTAGGTACGGGTGGAACGCGATTTCGCCCGCGCCTATTGCGGGCACATGTCAGATGTTCAAAACAGCTGACATGTCCTGGGCTTTGTTGCGCCACAGCCCACATCAAAGCGGGGGTTCTGCCATTGGACGTACTATTCCGTCCAATGGCAGAAAGGGGTTAAGTAGGGCATATTTTAGGTGATCAGCCATGATTGCACAGAACACTCAGCACAGGGCACTTAGTATTGTAAGTTACAAGCAGAGCTACAAAATCTGTGTTAAGAGTTAAATGTTTCTACAGACGTCACTACCCAAAGGAGGCTAGGCTGCAAAATTAGGTTTGGGGTTTATTTTTTAAAAATCCTGGACAACTCAATGAGTAACCATCATTTTAACTTATTTAATAAATCAACAGTACACATGAAAATAAGAAATATTGTAATACATCTCCGAAAAGTCTACTTTTTTCCTCTGCCTGGACTGATCAATCATTTTCCAAATTCTTAAGGCCAGGTTCACATTGCGTTAACAGCAGCCCGTTCAACACATGCGTTAACGGGCTGCTGTTAAAGCAAGTGCCGACATTCCATTGTGCTAGCGCAGATAGAGCTAGCAGATGCTCTATCTGCGCTAGCAGTGATGGACCCAGAAACACTGCGTCCCAGGGTCCTTCACTCAATGACGGCACATTGCTAGCGCACGCCCATTGTGGGCGTGCGTTAGCGATGCGTCCGACATAGGGCATAATGGTGGCGTTAACGGACTGCGTTACACCGCGTTATGTCGCGGTGTAACGTAGTCCGTCTAACGGACACCACAGACGCAGTGTGAACCTGGCCTTATTCACAAATAAAATCTGTATTCAGTTCAGACAAATTATTACACTACTGAGATAAGAGATGGTAGCTGCTAATGATAAGATTGTATGTAGATGTGAGGGCGGAGCTCTGTCTCTAGCTCCTCCCCCTCATGGCTACATAGCTGCTACTGATAGGAGATGGCAGATTCTATCTCAGTAACGGGAAATTCTGTCTTCATTGAATACAGAGGTTTGATAATAGAGGATCAGACCAGGAGGTGAGAGAAGCAGATATCTGATCAGATATTATTATTTCCACATGTACTATATAGTTACATACACCACCGTTCAAAAGTTTAGGGTCACTTAGAAATGTCCTTATTTTTGAAAGAAAAGCACAGTTTTTTCCAGTGAAGCCAACATTAAATGATTCAGAAATACACTCTATACATTGTTAATGTGGTAAATGACTGACTATTCTAGCTGCAAACGTCTGGTTTGTATGCAAAATCTTCATAGGTATATAGAGGCCCATTTCCAACAACCATCACTCCAGTGTTCTTATAGTACTTTGTTTTGCCAACTGTGTAAGAAGGCTAATAGATGGTAGAATACCCTTGTGCAAGTATGTTAGCACAGCTGAAAACAGTGGCTGATTAGAGAACTTATAAACCTGACCTTCCTTTGAGCTAGTTGAGAATCCTGAGCATTACATTTGTTGGTTCCATTAAACTCTCAAAATGGCCAGAAAAAAAAAAGAACTTTCATGTGAACCTTGACAGTATATTCTTGTTCTTAGAAATGAAGGCTATTCCATATGAGAAATTGCCAAGAAACTGAATATTTCCTACAACGGTGTGTACTAGTCCCTTCAGAGGAGAGCACAAACAGGCTCTAACCGGAGTAGAAAGAGAAGAGGGCGGCCCCGCTGCACAACTGAGCAACAAGACAAGTACATTAGAGTCTGTAGTTTGGGAAATCAACGCCTCACAGGTCCTGAACTGGCAGCTTCATTAAATAGTACACGCAAAACGCCACTGTGAATCAACTTTACTCTCCTGAAATTCATCTTAGCGGCAGCGCAGAATTTTAACTACAAATCTCCTTTTGAAGACATTATTTTCTCTGGTCGGTGAAGACCTGTGGATCTGCAGCAGCCGCTATCTATATGCTCTAATCTCATCCTAACCAGGTGAGCATATTTTGGTATATATTCTCCTCTGTGTAACGTGGATAAGACCCTATTGCGCTCTTTGTCTCCCCATTGTTTTACAATAGTTTCCATTTTGCAATGCCATGCCATACCCTGTGGGCAGCACTTGATTGGAGCCAATTTCATTCTACAACAGGACAATAACCCAAAGCACACCTCCAAATTATACTAGAATTATTTAGGGAAGAAGCAGGCAGCTGGAATTCTATCTGTAATGGAGTGGCCAGCGCAGTCACCAGATCTCAACTCCATTGAGCTGTTGTGGGAGCAGCTTGACTGTATGGTGCACAAAAAGTGCCCATCAAGCCAAACCAATTTGTGGGAGGGGCTTCTGGAAGCATGGGGTGAAATTTCTTCAGATTACCTCAGCAAATTAACTGCTAGAATGCCAAAGGTCTACAATGCTGGAATTGCTGCAAAGGGAGCATTCTTTGACGAAAGCAAAGTTTGAAGGAGAAAATTATTAATTTAAAATAAAAATCTATTTTTTCCGAACCTTGTCAATGTCTGGACTAGATTTTCAATTCATTTGGCAACTCATTTGATTAATAAAAGTACGAGTTTTCATGGAAAACACAAAATTATCTGGGTGACCCTAAACGATAGTGTAGGTTGAGAAAAGAGCTAGGTCCATCCAGTTCATCCTTTCTCCACCAAATTGTGCATTTTGACACCAAATTAACTATATTTCGGGATATAAAAATTAAAATGACAGTTACTTTTTAATCATTCAGACACTATTAGGCTCATGTTTAGATGGGTTATCTTGTGGTAGCTTGCAGGAGAGGCTTTCTTCATGCTAGGAGAAGAGAAAGGGTGAAGGTGTGGGGCACACTGTGCCCATGCTTGACTGAGTTTGAACCAGCAATATCTCTCCGAAGCTGCAGAGGCAGCTATGCCCCTGCAGCTTCAGAGAAGCCAAATCCACCCAACTTCATAGCACTACTTATAAGCTCTATTCAAAAGAGCTTGTAAGCACTGCATGCCTTGCCTAGGTGACAGGACACCACTGATTAACTACTGAAGTGGGGGGTAACCTAGACAACAAGCAGTAAACAATTAACCCCTTCCCGACCTGTGACAGCATATGAGTCATGAAAGTCGGTGCCAATCCGACCTGTGACGCATATGCTGTGTCACAGAGTGATCGCATCCCTCCCTGCAGATCAGGTGAAAGGGATAACTCCAATTTCACCCGATCTGCAGGGACAGGGGGAGTGGTACTTCAGCCCAGGGGGAAGGGGGGAGGCTTGACACCCCCCCCCCCCCCCCCGTGGCTACGATCGCTCTGATTGGCTGTTGAAAGGGAAACAGCCAATCAGAGCAATTTGTAATATTTCACCTATGAAAAGTGGTGAAATATTACAAACCAGCCATGGCCGATGCTGCAATATCATCAGCCATGGCTGGAAACCCTGATCGCCCCCCACCGATCTCCCCAGTCCTCCGTTCTGTCCCGTACTGTGGTCCGCTCCTGTCTGCTCCCCCCATCCTCCTGTCTGCCCCATGCGCAGATCCACAGCCCCCCCTCCCCCGTGCTCCGATCCACCCCCCCATACTTACTGAGCCTCCCATTGTCCGTCAGTCTTCTCCATGGGCGCCGCCATCTTCCAAAACGCCGAATCTGCCAGGCAGATTAGTTCCAGGTACATTTTGATCACTGTGATAAAACCCATCACAGTGATCAAAATAAAAAATAGTAAATACCCCCCCCCCCCCCTTATCACCCCCATAGGTAGGGACAATAAAAAAGAAAAAAAAATTTCTTTCCCCCCACTAGGGTTAGGGCTAGAATTAGGGATAGAAATAGGGTTAGAATTAGTCTATGTGCACATGGTGCGGATTTGGCTGCGGATTCGCCGCTGCAGATTCGTGGCAGTTTTCCATCAGGTTTTCAGTACCATATAAACCTATTGAAAACCAAATCCGCTGTGCTCATGGTGCGGAAAATACCGCGCGGAAACGCTGTGTTATATTTTTCCAAGCATGTCAATTCTTTGTGCGGATTCCGCAGCGTTTTACACCTGTTCCTCAATAGGAATCCGCAGGTGAAATCCGCACAAAAAAACACTGGAAATCCGCGGTAAATTCGCAGTGCCTTTTATCTGCGGATTTTAAAAAAATGGTGGGGAAAAATCTCACAAAATCCGCAACGTGGGCACATAGCCTTAGGGTTTGAATTAGGGCTAGGGTTGGAATTAGGGTTAAGATTAGGCTTGTGGTTAGGGTTATGGTTAGGGGTGTGTTGGGGTTAGGGTTGTGGTTAGGGTTGTGATTAGTGTTAGGATTAGGGGTGTGTTGGGGTTAGGGATGTGATTAGGGTTAGGGGTGTGTTGGGGTTAGTGTTGGAGTTAGAATTGAGGGGTTTCCACTGATAAGGCACATCAGGGGTCTCCAAACGCAACATGGCGCCACCATTGATTCCAGCCAATCTTGTGTTCAAAAAGTCAAATGGTACTCCCTCCCTTCCGAGCCCCGACGCGCGCCCAAACAGTGGTTTACCCCCACATATGGGGTACCAGCATACTCAGGAGAAATTGGACCCCAATAATTGTTGCCCAGTTTGTCCTGTTACCCTTGCGAAAAATAAAAATTGCTTGCTAAAACAAATTTTTGAGGAGTGAAAAATTATTTTTTATTTTCACGGCTCAGCGTTATAGACTTCTGTGAAGCACTTAGAGGTTCAAACTGCTCACCACATATCTAGATAAGTTCCTTGGGGGGTCTAGTTTCCAAAATGGGGTCACTTGTGGGGGGTTTCTACTGTTTAGGCACATCAGGGGCTCTGCAAATGCAACGTGACGCCAGCAGACCATTCCATCAAAGTCTGCATTTCAAAAGTCGCTACTTCCCTTCCGAGCCCCGACGTGTGCCAAAACAGTGGTTTACCCCCACATATGGTGTATCCGTGTACAGAGGACAAACTGGGCAACAACTATCGGGGTCCAATTTCTCCTGTTACCCTTGTGAAAATAAAAAATTGCTTGCTAAAACATCATTTTTGAGGAAAGAAAAATGATTTTTTATTTTTACGGCTCTGCGTTATATACTTCTGTGAAGCACTTGAGGGTTTAAAGTGGTCACCGCACATCTAGATTAGTTCCATAGGCGGTCTAGTTTCCAAAATGGGGTCACATGTGGGGGAGCTCCAATGTTTAGGCACACAGGGGCTCTCCAAACGCGACATGGTGTCCGCTAACGATTGGAGCTAATTTTTCATTAAAAAGTCAAATGGCGCTCCTTCCCTTCCGAGCCTTGCCGTGTGCCCAAACAGTGGTTTACCCCCACATGTGAGGTATTGGTGTACTCAGCAGCAATTGCCCAACACATTTTAGGATCCATTTTATCCTGTTGCCCATGTGAAAATGAAGAAATTGAGGATAAAAGATAACTCTCTCGTTTAACAGAATAAAAATTAAAAATTTGAAAGTTGCGAAATTTTAAAAATTCTAGCCAAATTTCCAATTTATTCCACACAAAAAAAAAAAAAAAAAACACAAATTATCGACCTAAATTTACCACTAACATGAAGCCCAATATGTCACGAATAAACAATCTCAGAACCGCTAGGATTCATGGAAGCGTTCCCGAGTTACTATCTCATAAACGAACACTGGTCAGAATTGCAAAAATTTCGCAAATTTCAAATTTTCAATTCTTATTCTGTTAAACGAGAGTTATATGACAGAAAATAGTTTATAAATAGCATTATCCACATGTCTACTTTACATCAGCAGAATATTGTAAACAAAAATTTTTTTTGCTAGGAAGTTATAAGGGTTAAAATTTGACCAGCAATTTCTCATTTTTACAACGAAATTTACAAAACCATTTTTTTTAGGGACCACCTCACATTTGAAGTCAGTTTGAGGGGTCTATGTGGATGAAAATACCCAAAAGTGACACCATTCTAAAATCTGCACCCCTCAAGGTGCTCAAAACCACATTCAAGAAGTTTATTAACCCTTCAGGTGCTTCACAGCAGCAGAAGCAACATGGAAGGAAAAAATGAAGATTTAACTTTTTAGTCACAAAAATAATAATAATAATAATAATCTTTATTTTGATATAGCGCTAACATATTCCGCAGCGCTTTACAGTTTGCACACATTATCATCACTGTCCCCGTTGGGGCTCACAATCTCAATTCCCTATCAGTATGTCTTTGGGATGTGGGAGGAAACCGGAGTGCCCGGAGGAAACCCACGCAAACACAGAGAGAACATACAAACTCTTTGCAGATGTTGTCCTGGGTGGGATTAGAACCCAGGACCCCAGCGCAGCAATGCTGCTATGCTAACCACTGCGCCACCGTGCTGCCCAAAAATGATGTTTTAGCAATAATTTTTTTATTTTCCCAAGGGTAAAAAGAGAAACTGGACCCCAAAATTTATTGTACAATTTGTCCTGAGTACATCGATACCTCATATGTGGGGGTGAACCACTGTTTGGGCGCACGACAGGGCTCGGAAGGGAAGGAGCGCCATTTAACTTTTTAATGAAAAATTAGCTCCAATTGTTAGCGGACACCATGTCACGTTTGGAGAGCCCCTGTGTGCCTAAACAATGGAGCTCCCCCACATGTGACCCCATTTTGGAAACTAGACCTCCCATGGAACTAATCTAGATGTGCGGTGACCACTTTAAACCCTCAAGTGCTTCACAGAAGTATATAACGCAGAGCCGTGAAAATAAAAAATCATTTTTCTTTCCTCAAAAATGATGTTTTAGCAAGCAATTTTTTATTTTCACAAAGGTAACAGGAGAAATTGGACCCCAATTGTTGTTGTCCAGTTTGTCCTGAGTACACCGACACCCCATATGTGGGGGTAAACCACTGTTTGGGCACATGTCGGGGATCGGAAGGGAAGTAGTGACTTTTGAAATGCAGACTTAGATGGAATAGTCTGCGGGCGTCACATTGCGTTTGCAGAGCCCCTGATGTGCATAAACAGTAGAAACCCCCACAAGTGACCCCATTTTGGAAACTAGACCCCCCAGGGAACTTATCTAGTTATGTGGTGAGCACTTTGAACCCCCGAGTGCTTCACAGAAGTTTACAACGCAGAGCCGTGAAAATAAAAAATCATTTTTCTTTCCTCAAAAATTATGTTTTAGCAAGCAATTTTTTTATTTTCACAAGGGTAACAGGAGAAATTGGACCCCAATAATTGTTGCCCAGTTTGTCCTGAGTATGCTGGTACCCCATATGTGGGGGTAAAACACTGTTTGGGTGCAAGTCGGGGCTCGATTGGGAGGGAGCACCATTTGACTTTTTGAATGCAAGATTGAGTGGAATCAATGGTGGCACCATGTTGCGTTTGGAGACCCCTGATGTGCCTAAACAGTGGAAACCCCTCAATTCTAACTCCAACACTAACCCCAACACACCCCTAACCCTAATCCCAACTCTAGCCATAACCCTAATCACTACCCTAACACACCCAACCACAACCCTAACCCCAACACACCCCTAACCCTAATTCTAGCCGTAACCCTAACCCTAGTGGGGCAATAATTTTTTTTTCTTTATTTTATTACTGTCCCTACCTATGGGAGTGATAAAGGGGAAGGGGGAAGGGGGGGGGTTATTTATTATTTTTTTTATTTTGATCGGTGTGATAGAACCTATCACAGCGAACAAAATGTACCTGTAACGAATCTGCCGGCCGATTCGGCGGGCGCACTGCCATTTTGGAAGATGGCGGCGCCCATGGAACAGACGGACGGACACCGGAGGTCGGTAAGTATGAGGGGAGGGGATCGGACAGCGGGGGGGAGATCGGACTGCAGGGGGTGGGGTGGGGGAGGAGCCGACATGAGGGCGGAGGGGAACGGAGGACAGCAAATGACAGGACGGAGGGAAGCAGATCGTTGGCGGGGGTCATAATACGATCTCCAGCCATGGCTGATGCTATTGCAGCATCGACCATGGCTGGATTGTAATATTTCACCAATTTTCATTGGTGAAATATTATTATCGCTCTGATTGAAAGTGAAACGTCACTTTCAGTGGCACAGGTTTTCGTGACGCCATACGCTGCGTCAAAGGTCGGGAAGGGGTTAAAAACACCATCATTTTCAGATGTTTGCAAGAACATTTGTCTGTTTGCTGGATTTTCTGGGCATTTCCAAAGCTAACATTGGGCATCCTTTTTTTCTCACTGATTACTGGTATTGGCTTTGATGTCTCACACCTCCAGAATAAGTGAATGTAAAG